>NC_037681.1:74736156-74934565 GCF_003255815.1 Theropithecus gelada | reverse complement strand
ATGTTCTCACTCATAGGTGGGAACTGAACAATGAGATCACTTGGACTCGGGAAGGGGAACATCACACACCGGGGCCTATCTTGGGGAGGGGGGAGGGATTGCATTGGGAGTTATACCTGATGTAAATGACGAGTTGATGGGTGCTGACGAGTTGATGGGTGCAACACAGCAACATGGCACAAGTATACATATGTAACAAACCTGCACGTTATGCACATGTACCCTAGAACTTAAAGTATAATAATAAAAAGTAATTTAAAAAAATAAAAATAAAAAAATAAAAATTGAATTAATAACTTAAAACTTTCCAAAGAAAACCCTCTAGGTCTAGTTGGTTTCACTGGTTGATTCAAACCAAAACTCTAAGAAAAAAAAAAAAAAAAAAACCTATCTCATATAAATTCTTCCAGAGAATAAAAAAGAATAGGAAACATTCTCCCCATTCTCAGCTCATCTTAAAAGGCTAGCATAACCTTGATACTAAAGCATGAGAAGGGCATTACTAGAAAGAAAACTTACAGCCCAATCTCATTTATAAACATAGAAGCAAACTGTTGGTTAAACAAATAGAGAAATAATAGGGGTCTTCAAAAAGTTCATGGAAAATGTGTATTTTGAAAAACCTATGCATAGATTTCAGTTTCTTTGCATCAGAATAAACTTATGCTAACTTGTCATAAAATGTCTGAATAGGATCTAGTTTGAGGCACTAAGAAGGATAAGACACCAGTTTGAAAAGAGCCTCATTAGAGGAACATGAATTCTGCTAAAATTGAAACAAGAACAAACATTAAATTTATGGTGAAGCTTGGGTGGAAGAATGGCTAAATCTCGATGCTTTATAGAAACTTTGTGGGGTCAACAACCCAAAGAAATCAGCAGTGTACAAATGGATAACTCATTGTAAGAAGGGATGAGACAATGTTGAAGATGAAGCCCACAGTGGCAGACCATCTGCATCAATTTTTCAGGAAAAAATTCGTCTTGTTCATGCTTTAATTGAAGAGGGCCAATGATTAACAGAAAAAAATAATAGCCAACACCGCGGAAATCTCAGTTAGTTCAGCTTACACAATTCTGACTGAAAAATTAAAGTTGAGCAAGTTTTCCACTTCATAGGTGCCAAAACCGCTGCACTCCTTATCAGCTGCAGACAAAAGCAGAGTTTTCAATGGATGTTGCAAACATGTGGGATCAAGATCCCAAAGCATTTCTTCAAAGAATTGTAAAGAGATGAATCATGGCTTTACCAGTATGATCATGAAGACAAAGCACAATCAAAGCAATGGCTACCAAGATGTAGAGATGGCCCATCAAAGCAAAAGTGGATCAGTGATGAGCAAAGGTCATGGCAACAGTTTTTGAGAATGCTCAAAGCATTTTGCTTGTTGACTTTCTGGAGAGCCAAAGAATGATAAAATCTGTTTACAATGAGAGTGTTTTGAGAAAGCCAAAGCTTTAGCAGAAAAATGCCCAGGAAAGCTTCAACAGGGGGTTATTCTCCACCATGACAATACTCCTCTTATTCCTATCATCAAACAAGGACAATTTTGCCAGAGTTTCAATAGGAAAATCATTAGGCATCCACCTATAGACCTGATTTGGCTCCTTCTCACTGCTTTTTGTTTCCTAATCTTAATAAATCATTAAAGGGCATCCACTTTCTTCAGTTACTAATGTAAAAAAGACAGCGTTGACATGATTAAATCCCAGGACCCTCAGTTCTTTAGGGATGGACTAAATGGCTGATACCATCACTTGTAAAGTGTCTTAAACTTGATGGAGCTTATGATGAAAAATAAAGTTTATATTTTTTATATGTATCTTTTAATTCCATTTTCCCATGACCTTTTTGAAGTTCCCTTATATGTGAGAGAGAGCTAATACATAATGATCAAACTGGTTTATTTCAGAAATGGAAAGTTAATTTAATATTCAAAACTTCAATTAGTAATGCAACTAATCTGTAGTGACAGAAAGTAGATCAGGTGTGGAGCAAGGGTAGGAGGGAAGGGGCTGGAGACAGGGATTACAGGAGGGATAAGAAAATGTTTGGGGTCAGGCACGTTGGCTCACGCCCGTAATCCCAGCACTTTGGAGACCAAGGTGGGCAGATCACTTTGAGCTCAGAAGTTCAAGACCAGCCTGAGCAAATGGTGAAACCCCATTTCTACAAAAAACACAAAAATTAGCCAGGTTAGCCAGGTGTGGTGGCTCATGCCTGTAGTCCCAGCTACATAGGAGGCTAAAACTGGAGAATCACATGAGCCCAGGGAAGTAGAGGTTGCAGTGAACCACTCCAGCCTGGGCCACGGCTCAAAAAAAAAAAAAAAAAAAAGTTTGGAAGGGAATGATAAATATGTTCATTATTTTGATTATGGTAATAGTTTCACCGGTATATACATATTTCAAAAGCTATCAAACTATATACTTCAAATATGTGCAGTTTATTATATGCCATTATAGCTAAAGTTGTTTTTAAAAATGACTGTAACTTATCACATTAATAAAGAAAAAAATCCGCATGATCATCTCAACAGATTTAGAAAAAAACATTTGATGAAAGTCAACTTCCATTCATGATTAAAAAGAAAAACTTAATTGTGAAGATGACTTCCTTAAACTGATAAAAAAAAATTTTTTTAAAGAAACCCTCTAGCAACATATCATAATTAAAAGTGAAATGTTGTAAGCATTCTGATACAGCTTGGCTCTGTGTCCCCACCAAAATCTCATCTCAAATTGTAATCTCTACATGTCAGGGGAGGGGCCTGATGGGAGGTGACCGCATCTTGGGGACAGATTTCCCCCTTGCTGTTCCTGTGATAGTGAATGAGTTCTCACCAGATCTAATGGTTTAAAAGTGTGGCACTTCCCCCTTTGCTCTCTCTCTCTTGCCGCCATGTTAAGATGTGCTTTGCTTTCCCTTTGCCTTCTGCCATGATTGGAAGTTTCTTGAGGCCTCCCCAGCCATGCAGAACTGTGAGTCAATTAAACCTCTTTACTTTATGAATTACCCAGTCTCAAATAGTTCTTTATAACAGTGTGAAAATGGACTGATACCCATTCCCTTTGACACTGGGGGCAAGAGAGCCTTCCTGTACCCATTTCACCTCCTGCTCCACAATGCCCATGTGATTTGGGTGACATGGACTACAACCTCGGGTATAGGTCTGAACTAAGCAATATAACACCATTCCTCTTGTTCACTGATTGACTCAGGGAAGGGCAGGGATAAGCCAGTCAATGACCCCAACCCCCTGGTCTAAGTGATGGTGTCAGAGGTAGCACAAGACCTACACTGGTCCTGTCGAAGAAAGCCAAGAGCTTCTACCTGGGAAAACAAACTCTCCATTTCCTCTGGAGAGTGTAGTATAAAGATGTCATGTCAGGAACTGCTGCAGCCATTTCTCATACAATGAGCAGAACCATGGAGGAAGACAAGAGTGAAAAGAATCACAGAGAGAGAACCCAGAGAAGAATTATCCAGTTGTGTATATGAAAAAAAAATTTCCTTTATTTTTCAACAGATCAAGTCTGGTTCTCTGTTATTAGCATCCCACAGCCTCCTAACTAATATGGTTTGATAGCATAAAGTGCCATAATTCATGCAAAGCAATGGCTAGAATAAGGCAGACAAAAGTCAATAGAATACATAGTCTAAAAGAAAATGTACATAGGTCAAAGTCATGGTAGAAAGTCAGAAACCAAAAATTCCCAACAGGATTGCTGTTATTAAATGAAATAACATATGTAGATCACTTAGTACAGCGCCAGATACGCTCCAAGCTAAATCATTAACTGCAGATAGCAACAGCTAATGGAGCATCAGGCTGTGGTAGCGTGCCCGAGAGGCAGGAAATGGTCTCTTATATCAAAAGCATTTTCTTAAAGTTATGTCTCTCTCTTGAGTGGAATCATCTTAAAGTCCAGATGCCAATGAGTGATAGCTGTTAACTTTTGTTGAAAACCTGTATTTGCAACTTTATATACATTTGTTTTTTCATAAGGATGATACAAATTCGATATCACTCCCAACTGATACAAGACGAAACAAACTCAGAGAGGTGAAACAACCTACCTAAGGTCTCTGCTCCTTCAATGGTGATGCATGCTTTTACCAGGTCCTAACCTGAGCCCATGCTCATTCTTCATCTCAGGCTGCCTCTCTGACGTGAGACTCAGAGATGCACATGAATTACATCAATTTAGATAATTTATGTAACAGAAAGATACTGCATTTCTTGGATGCATGCTATATCTTAGTATTTTTCTTTTGCATATATATGTCAGACACATTTCATATTGATGAAGAGTCAAACTCTATAAAATATTTTAAGAGATTTAGTCTGAGCCAAACATGAGTGACCACAGCCTGTGACACAGCCCTCAGGAGGTCCTAAGAACATCTGCCCAAGGTGGTCGGGGTACAGCTTATTGTCATATATTTTAGGAAGGCATGAGACATTAATCAAATACATTTAAGAAATACATTGGTTTGGCCGGGCACAGTGACTCATGCCCATAATCCCAGCACTTTGGGAGGCCAAGGCAGGCAGATCACCTGACATCAGGACTTTGAGACCAGCCTGGCCAACATGGTGAAACCCCATCTTTATTAAAAATACAAAAATTAGCCAGGCATGGTGGCAGGCGCCTGTAATCCTAGCTACTCAGGAGGCTGAGGCAAGAGAATCACTTGAACCTGGGAGGTGGAAGTTGCAGTGAGCCGGGATTGTGCCATCGCACTCCAGCCTGGTGGACAAGAGCAAGACTTTGCCTCAAAAAAAAAAAAAAGGAAATACACTGGTTTGATTCTGAAAGGTGGGACCACTCAAAGCAGGGGCCTTCCAGGCTTTAAATAACTTTCAACATCTGGTTGACAATTGGTCAAGTTTGTCTAAAGATCTGGATTGACAGAAAACTCAGGTCAAAGATAAAGGATTGGGCCAGGCTCAGTGGCTCATGCCTGTAATCCCAGCACTTTGGGAGGCCCAGGCGGGCAAATCACCTGAGGCGGGAGTTTGAGACCAGCCTGACCAACATGGAGAAACCCCATCTCTACAAAAAATACAAAATTAGCCGGGCGTGGTGGCGCATGCCTGGAATCCCAGCTACTCGGGAGGCTGAGGCAGGAGAATTGCTTGAACCTGGGAGGCAGAGGTTGTGGTGAGTCGAGATCACGCCATTGCACTCCAGCCTGGGCAACAAGAGCAAAACTCTATCTCAAAAAAAAAAACAAAAACAAAAAAACAGGTAAAGGATTGTGGAGACCAACTTTTATTGTGCAGAGGAAGCTCTCACAATAGCAGACTTCAGAGAGAGTGGGGGTTGTAAATTGTTTCTTATGGGACTTAAAAGGGTGGCCTGGCACTTAGTTGATTAACTCCTATATCTGGAAAGAAAGGAAGGAAAACAAAAGGGGAAGGGGATTCTCTATAGAATGTGGATTTTTCCCACAAGAGACTTTGCAGGGCAATTTCAAGGTATGACAAGGAAATATATTTTGGGGTTAAATATTTTTTCCTTGTCTCATAATGTTATGCCAGAGTCAGACTGAAAAGTCAGTCACAATATATAAGGTCAAATAAAACCCATCTCATGAGAATTTATGGTTTGTAGGACATGACTCCCTAGACCCCTAAGGTAGGAATTCGGGTAAGAAAAAATCAGAGCTCAGACCTCAACAATAACAAAGCTATTTAGTGGACAGAACGTGACAAATGCCAGACTAATACTTTTGATGAAAACAACCCTATATGATGTTAGTCATCTAGAAAACAGCTTCTTGGTACAAATGAAACTAAATTGGGTTCTTAAAAAACTGTTTGGGAGACTTAACAGTATTTACAACTAGTTCTAAGAAACTATGAGCTTTAAACAGAACAGAAAAACTGTAGTCTTTGGTGTTGTTATAAAATATGGAGGCAATTGGATAAACACTACATGAAAGAAAACAAAATAAAATGTTTTTGTTTTTGTCTTTCACAGAAAAAAGAAGACAGAAGTAGCAAATGAAAACTATTCAAACTACTCTGCTAAACGTACTATCTTGAATGTTTATCTGTTAAGGATATCAAACAAGGCTCTCCAAATAATATACATTCTGCGAAAGTATAAGTCAGAGTAAACAAGTGATATGATTAAATAATAATTTCATATCAAATTATTCCTCCTAGTAATCTCCCAAATGGCTTCATGAACTGGGCAATCAGTATATTACATAAGATATTATGTTTTTTAAAAAATAATAAAAGAATAACAACATAGATTGGGCCATAAAGTATGTGAAAGGGTGCTATTAAATTTTGTAATTATGGTATGAAACTTCATCTCCCTGCTCCACAGCCTTGGGTATCTAATGTCACTGCTACATGATTCCATGTCCCACAGAAGCAGGGGCTGCCACAATGGAGAAATAATGTTAGTAAAGTTAATAAAGTAAGTCTCTTGCCTGGAACTCTAACCCAGTTGGGCCATTTTGTAATGGCCTACCTGGCTCGGTGCCCTTGCTTCTCTTTGCCTCTGAGCTAAATCTATTAAATTAACCCTGACTTATAGCTATGCATCTGACTCGGGCCAACTTCAGCCCTCAGTAGGGGAGATAACGTAAGAAATCTTTTGTCAAGAAATGCTGCCTCTACCTTGAATTATTTTATCTCTGATTTTGCTCTGATTTTATTCCAGTCCACTGTTACTGGAAAGTTTCCTTGCCCTGTATCCCAGTTTCTACTGGCTGGGTTCCTTACTGTGAAGTCTCAGTCTCCTGGTTATGGGCCCCTAATACTTTATGGGAGACTCTCATAATATCCAATACCCAGTGCCTGTTGGAATGGACTTTTTCTTTCTTTTCCTCCCTTCCTTTTTTTTTTTCTTTTCTCTCCTCTTTCTTTCTTTCCCCTTCTCTCTTGTTTTTTTGGTTATGATTATCTCAGTATTTGGGTCACTTCCTAAACAATTTAGAACTTGGCCTCAGGGATATATTCCACCACTTCAATTAACACCAACTGATGAATTATTAATTCATCAATTCATAGGAGGTGGTTTCAAATTCATAGGAAGTGGTCTGGCATCCTGGTTAAGAGTATAGTTTCTGAAGTCAAGTTCCCTGAATCTGAAAGATAGCACAGATCTGTATGACCTTAAGTAAGTTTCTTAACTATTGTATACTTTCATTTCTTCAGCTCCAAAATGGGAATAAAGACACTGTCTGCCTCACACATGAATAATCTACAGATGGTACATAATATTGTATCTAATAAATAATGAGCACTCAATAAATATTAGCCATTGCTGTTATTGTTATGGTTCCTATATATCCACTTATAGAATTGTAGGCTGCCTTACTATCTTTGGACCTTTGCTCGATGATAAAGATCTGCCTGATCCTATATGTCTACTAATTTCTGATCCACTTCCATACTTAAATGTAAAGTCCTCCTTCCTAATGCAGTTTATAGTAAATGTGATCACTTTCCCAAAGAAAGTAATAAGGGATTGAAATTCGTTACCTGCAAATATAGCTACATTCCTTCCATTTCCTTTCAAAGAGAAAAGGGCTATCATTCAACCAGCCTGAACCTGTTCATACTTCTGTATATCTATGAGACACTACTTTTATAGCTACTCTGTCATCATGGCTTGTCTTGAAGAGCAGCTGGGGTTTAGCTTTCTTAGAAGATGATTTGAAAGTTATGTAAAATCAAGCCAAAATGGTGGTAGCTTTGAGTACTGGCTTGGTCCATTCCTGCAAGACTTCAAATGATGTAGCATTGATTTACATGATTCAGTTCTTATTCTATGCAATGTATGTACCACTATTTGGATCTGTAACAATACTTTAGATTGATAAAGCCTTAAAATATCACAACTTACTTTGGATTAATAAAGTCTCAAAGTATTACCACTCTGATACTTTCAAAGGCTTTATCACAAAGAGTATTATATGTGTGATACCTTCAAAAGCAGGAGAGCCAGAATTAGTGTGCTTTTGTTTTTGTTTTTGTTTTTGTTTTGAGACGGAGTCTTGCTCTGTTGCCAGGCTGGAGTGCAGTGGCGCAATCTTGGCCTCCTGGGTTCAGCGATTCCCCTGCCTCAGCCTCCTGAGTAGCTGGGACTACAGGCGCGCACCACCATGAACCAGATAATTTTTAGTACAGAGGAGGTTTCACCATGTTGGCCAGGATAGTCTTCATCTCCTGACCTCGTGATCCACCTGCCTTGGCCTCCCAAAATGCTGGGATACAGGCATGAGCTACTGTGCCCGGCCTAGTGTGCATATTTTATAAGTGGAATAAAAGAGATGAGGGACAGAGAAAATAAGTTATTGACTTCAAACTCTTAGAAATAAGACTTGAATAAGAATCTGGTCCCTGAACACCTAATACTTAGTTAAGCTGCTTTTGGAAAAAATAGAAACTTATTATTCACTCTTTGAAAAAAGATATTCTAAACATACACAGGTACTAAGACTGGATTTAAAACTACATATATCCTGATACTGATAGCCCAATTTGGAAACCTGAAGCAGTCAACTTCCAAATTTAAGTCACATTCAGTGTGTGTACCCAACGGCTTGCAGATACATTTTCAGAATATATGCACCTTCACCAGAATAACAAGTTCTCACCCAATTCCACAGACTCAGGCAGTTGTTCATTATACCAGCCAAATGTGTTGATTAGAATTTTAAATCTATTTAGGAAAAATACATCACATTTCTTTAAGAATCAAAATGAGTGTGTTACTATGAAGAGCTGGCCTGAGTACTAGGAATGCTATATAACTTTCAAAATCATTTCTCCAACTCTAATTTAGAAATAATTTTGATACTGTGCTGTCATAGTTACTGATAAATGTTGATTTGCTCTAACGGATTGGTGCTGGGGACTTAAAGGAAGGAGGTAGCCGCTGCCAAATCTAAACCTGGGACAAGAACATCAAATTGGAAAAGACTCCATGTTCCATTCCCAGGGCTGACCTCTGTCACATCTTCCAGTATTCTCCTCTCTTTGGTTTCACTTGAGGATTATGCAAATTCATCTTGCGACCCAAGCCTATGAATTCTCCTGCTGTTACTCTGCAGGAGCAGATCACAGACAGTACATTCACAGCTGCTTAACATTAATACTTCTTTCTTATCAGAAATGGCTCAACTCTTTTCCTGACATCAACACATTATTCAAAGTTCTGTACTGTAAATTCTTTGTCTTTCCTGACTCTGCCCTTTCAGGACTGCCTACAGCCAGTAATAACAATGGACTGTCTGTCAGAGGAAACTGTGGGCTCGAAATGCACATAAAAATTCCAGAGGCTCAATATATTTGAAAGATGGGTCCAGACTTATCCAGGACAGTCCATTTGTACTCACTTGGGTGTTTAATTTTTTTTGTTTATGATTTTGAATATGGGATTGCCTCCACCTCTCAAAACATCCACTACATCATGTAAATTTATAGTAACATAGTGAGAACTTGGGCCACACTGGTGCCAGTCTGGGATTTCTGCAGTAAGGGCAAACAATTAGGACCAGCCTGTTTATACAAGACTTCATTTTCTCACAAACTTTCCCATATTTAATCTAAATACTTAAGTTAAGGTAGGCAGCAAACTAGCAAATCTACTAGAGTAAAAGCATTAAACATCGTAGAGAATTTAATTCAGTACCAGATTAGACCATCATCTCCTGAATTTTCTGCAATGAGTTATTAATCCTAGGTTAGCACCTTATATTACTTGGAATCTTCTGGAATGTCTCCCCTCCCTCCCTGTTGCTGTATATTCAGAAAGTAAAAGCTTATTATTTGTTTAGGAAACAAGTAAAAAAAAAAAATGCTTAAGGTATTCCAGACCCCAAAATGATTACCATTAATTGGGAGTAATCTTTGTCAATGGGTCCTCTCATTTAGTATGGATAATATATTATATACTTATTTCCTTTAAAAACTACCAAAATAAAGATCACTAGCAATTCAACTCTTGAATAAAAAAGACGAAGTTAAAAATGACATCCAAAGAGTTAGTGTTACACAACTAGAACACCATCAAGCATCAGAGTAGAACTTCATTGTGACAATAATGTCCTTGAAACCTAAAACAAGCATATTAAAATTCCAAAACATGACAAAACTGTAAAGAAGATCATGCTGATGCTGTCACTCCCCATGTATTAAAAGAAAGAAAAGTGTTACAGGATTTTGTAATTAACCAAACTTTAAAACACCCTTGTATTTTTTCTCTGCAATTTTAAAATATAAATATGGTGTATTATTTTTAAATTACTCCATTTAATGATGGAAAAAACATGCCAGACCCAGTCACAATAACCAGCTCCTTTTCTGCTCCAACCATGCTCCACCCAGCCTGCCATATCCTGGCTCTCCCCTGCTAGAGACACACAGCTGTGTTGTCCACAGTCAGACTGAGAATTTCTTGAGGACAAAGGACTGTTTCTTGTCGTGATGTGTATCCCTAGTAACTAACATGGCACTCAGCACACTGTAGACATTCCAGTATTACCTGAAGTGGTTGGAATTGGCATTCACTGTGGCTAGTTAAAGGGCCCTGTCATTGCTGTGCCCCGAGGATGGTAATCCTTTCCCTATCTTGCAACTGTTCAGGATTTGAAGATTATTCATTTCCAGCCATACCACTGGAATGAATATAAGAGCAACCTTGCTTTCCCTTCTTCCATCCTGTCTACTTTTTTTGCCCCACAAACATAATCACTAATGTCTGTAGGTACTGTACATTACAAAGTACTTTCACATATATTGCTTTCATCTAAACCTTACAACAATGTTTTAAGGTAGGGAAGGCAGACATAATCCTCATTTAACAGATAATGAATGAGAAGTTTAGGAAGGTCAAATTGATAGAGAAAGGAGGCAACCAAATGCCTAGGCAGATAGGGGCCAGTACCCAGTGAAACCCCACCTCCAAGGCGAAGACAGTTTAAAGCCTGAAAGCCAAGCTACAAGTGAAATCCTCAGACTGGATTAAGAATTTGTCTTCCAGTTTGGCATGCTTTCCTTTGATTGATCCCCACCCTTCACCTATTTTATATATACCTACCCTTTCCTAATTGGTTTTCTACACTGTCATGCCCACCTTTGAGTGGTGTCTTTGCTTTAACCTTTTTTGCATACTCACAAACCAATCAGCACGCACTCCCCATTCTGAATCCATAAAAGGCCCCATGCCCAGCTGCACAGGGGACATTCCCACCTTGGGTAGGGGGACCACCCCTGCGTCCCTTCTCCACTGAAAACTGTTTATCATTCAATGAAATTCTTCTCTACCTTCCTCACCCTTCAATGTTTAGCACATCCTCGTTCTTCTTGGGTGCAGGACAAGAGTTCGGGAACTGCTGAACACAGGTACAAGCTATACCACAGGGAAACTGGAGCACGCCAGTGTGGCTGAGTGAGGCCTGGGTGGGGCCCTGCTGGCCGGGAGCTTGCAAAGTGACCGAGAAGAAAAATCCCACATCAAAATAATTTGGTCTAGGTCACACAAAAATAAAATGCTATTTATACAATCTTAGTAATAAGACTGGACTAACAGTAGTTGGAAGCCTAACCCCAATGTTCCATTACAGAATCTTGAGACACCGCAATTTCAAATGCATCTCACATTCAGGGTCTGCCTCATCTTTCACTCATTCTCTTTAATAAGGTGTGAATAAATGTTTTATTTAATAAATAAAACAATGTTTGTCACATTGAAAACACAGTGTTACTATACTCATGGAATATTAAAGATGAGTTTCCCACAAAAAGCATTAAGGTAGTATCTGGCAAGAAACTAATGTCTGCCAAATTGCTAGAAAAATTGTTTCCTAAATTAAAGATGAACTAATTAAAATTATAGTAGAAATGAGTGCGAACTAAAGTTCTTTTGGTCAATTCGTATTCAGATTTCTCCTGCTGAAAATAATTGACAGGAATTAAGATTTTAGTGGCAAATTTGCAAGATAAGAGAGTAGTCTGGCTTATCCAGAAGTGGAAATCAGTTCCTCAACCATTTCCAACACAGTGTTGTAGAATCAAGTGCTTCAGACTATTTAAATTTATACCAGTGTCTAAATTCTGGGCTCATAAACATATCAAGTTTTCAAGCTCCTAAAATTCACTCTGAATAGCTAATAGGAAAAGTGGTCTGGGAAAAACTACAGAAAAAGCTTATATCCAGATTTATTCTGTAGTTTTTATAAGTCGCATTTTTGGAAAGAGGTAGGAAGTAACTAAAATTATAAAGATAGACTTTTTCTTAGTTATGTAAAGTCAAATATCTTATTTCTAATCTAAGAAGAAAAGAGTAGCTCTTATATTAGATGCTTTCGGTTCTCACCATTTAAGGTTAGTTGAACAAAATTGTCAATGTTGAAAATTCAATGAAATTCCATTTTAAAAATTAAAATTGAGCTAAATGGGGGCTGTCTGACTGAAGAGACTAATTCCAACTGATGCTGTTTCCCGAGAATCTCACTATTTTTGCTTTGTAATGAGACAGAGTCAAGGAAGGCACTCACTGACACTCCAGCTTGAGGGTAGAGGCATGACTCCCAAAGTTGTTGGTGTCTGGGTTATCAAAGCTTCAATAGAAGGGCAAAGCTATTCTGCAAAATAGAGAGTAAAGAATACGAAAAGGGGCAGGGTGTTGCAATCAAGGGGCAACATTGAGAGGGCAAGTATGGTGGAAGATCTCGTGTTTTGCATGGAGGTCCTCACCAAAACTCAGAAAATGCTTGGTAAAGGTATGTCTGGTAGAAACTGGAAAGGGTGGAGCTTTACACTTAGATTGACATGGCAAATCAAGGTGGCCTCCAAGGACAGGTGAAGGGGACCACATGACTGTAAGGCCTTGGAATTAGTAGAAATTGTACGGACAGCTTCAGACTTTCACATGCTATGAAACAGCAATTTGGGTCTGAGCTAATTTATATGTACATTTCTGAATGCTAAAGTGATTCTGGGTAACATCTGCGTTATGTAGCAAATGACTAGAGATAGCACACCAACAAATGTTAGGTAAATCAGTTTGTAATCTTTTTTTTTTTTTTTTTTTTTTGAGACAGAGTCTCGCTCTGTCACCAAGGCTGCAGTGCAGTGGCCCAACCTTGGCTCACTGCAACCTTCGCCTCCTGGGTTGAAGCAATGCTCATGCGTCAGCCTCCCGAGTAGCTGGGATTACAGGCATGTGCCATCACAACTGGCTAATTTTTGTATTTTTAGTAGAAACGGGGTTTTGCTATGTTGACCAAGCTGCTCTTGAACTCCTGGTCTCAAGTGATCCACCTGCCTCAGCCTTCCAAAGTGCTGGGATTTCAGGCATGAGTCACCACGCCCAGCTTGTAAGTCTATTTTTCTTCTAGTTCCACCCAAACACAAATAACACAGTGATGATAAGAGCATGATTTTTGGAATCAGATAGACTTGGCTCAAATCCTAAAACTCAAGCCCTTTCCTAGCTGTGAAGCTTCAACTAGTCATTTAACTTTTCTGAGCCTCAGTTTCTTCATGCAACAAAAATAGGATAATACATACTTTGCAATACCTGGCATATGGTAAGGGCTCAATAAATATGTGTTGACTGCCTGACAGATTGGACAGATTTGCTGTGAGGAAAAGACAAGAGAAGAATGCCAAGCACGTGTGGCCAGACCCTTAACAAATGCTAGCCATGGTTCCTATGTCATTTCATTTTGTGATTACTTGTAGTACCAGCCAGGTTTATTTTAAAACTAATAATAAGTACCTCAACAACTTATACCTCAAGTTCCATTTCAAAATTTTATTCTGGCTGGATGTGGTGGCTCATGTCTGTAATCCCAGCACTGTGAGAGGCTGAGGCCAGTGGATCATCTGAGGTCAGGAGTTTGAGACCAGCCTGGCCAACATGGTGAAAACCTCGTCTCTACTAAAAAATACAAAAATTAGCCAGGTGTGATGGTACATACCTGTAATCCCACCTACTCAGGAGGCTGAGGCAGGAGAATCACTTGAACCTGGGAAGCAGAGGTTGCTATGAGCCAAGACCGTGCCCCTGCACTCTAGCCTGGGCAACAGAGAGAGAGACTGTCTCAAAAAAATAAATAAATAAAATTTATTCAATAAAATTTGTAATGGCCACTAGTCCAGAAAAACTCTCAAATAATTGATGTTTTACAATTAGTGTTTTAAATGTTATTACTTTTCAATTAATAGAGAACTGATAGGTTAGCCATCTATAATTTTGCTTTTTCTTAATGAAAATATATAGATGCGCTTTTTGAAATAGTAATGGTCATATCAGTCAGCTATTGTGACAATAATCCTACACAATAAAGCGTCTCAAATTCAGTGACTTACAATAACAAACATTTATTTTCATGCTCACAAGTCTGTATGTTGACTGCAGTTTGACTGATCTAGGCTGGGCTTGGTTGGGTAGCTTGGTTCAGGCTATGGGTTGGCCTCAGGTTTGCTTCACCTATGCTAATTCTGGAACCCAAGGTGAAGGGACAGCAGCTGCCCAGGGAAAGCTCTTCTCATAACAAATAACCAGTGAAAAAAACCAAAGCCAAACTATGCAAGCATATTTAAGGCTTTATGTCACATCACTAACATTCATTCCATTGACCAAAGCAAATCCTATGGCCAAACCCAGCATCAGTGGGATAGGGCTGAACAATCATCAAAAAGTACCCAACAATAAATACTAAAATTTTAACTGATTAGGAGAAACTGCAATAAATTATTTCTACATCTGCATTTTTACATAGAGTCAAATTCATATTAATGAGACCCTGAAAAGGAAGATGTTACGGTAATTAAAGAGGAGAGTCTAAAGACACAAGGCACTAATTTTGATGTTCTGAAATGAAAATTTCTGATACTCCAAATACTAAATGAGGTAACTTAGGCTTCAGATATTCATTTATAATTATGTAGGAAATTACTTCAAGCATATTTTATGTGTTTCAATTGAATCGGACTGTCTCTCTACTCAAACTATGTCAAACCATCAGAAATAATTGATATTATTATTAAAATAGAATACAAAAATCTTTACTATTTTATGAGATTTACATTTGAATAAATATCTGTCATTTAAAAAATTCATAATTGTATCTGGGAAATGCTCTAGCACACCTCACTTGAAAGAAACTACAGAATTATTGATTGATTTAAAAAGGAAAAAACATTCAGTCAACATAAGTGCATTGAAATTTAAGTATTTTTCAATAAACTTAACATTCTAGGTTGAGAAAATAACAGACAATAAAGCACATTTAGTCAAAAGCACACAAGTGTTTTTAATCATTTTATAAATTATTCAGTGCAAGCTTTAATTAAAAAAGATTACAGTTATGTATTAATATGATAAAATATGCTGACACAATATTTAAAATATGTTGTAATGATAACAGAAGCAAAGAATTCCTTGGTAATACAAAAAATAAATTTAACAGAAAATTTTATTTCTAGAGCTTCACTATTCTATTACTCAGGGCCTCAAATGTGACAATATCAAATATCTATTTTAGGTATTGGACCCATTAGGATCAACTGCTTTGGTCAAAAGTGTTATGAACTTGGCCAGGCATGGTGGCTCGCGCCACTTTGGGAGGCTGAGACAAGTGGAGCACCTGAGGACAGGAGTTTGAGACTAGCCTCCCAACATGGCAAAAACCTATCTCTACTAAAAAAAAAAAATACACACACACACACACACATATACACATACATATAGACATACACATATATATACACACACATACATATATACACACACACACACAAAATAGCTTCGTGTGGTGGCACGCACCTGTAATCCCAGCTACTTGGGAGGCTGAGGCAGGAGAATCTCTTGAACCCAGGAGGCGGAGGTTGCAGTGAGCCAAGATTGCCTCACTGCACTCCAGCCTGGGCAACAAAGCAAGACTCCATCTCAAAAATAAATAAATAAATAAAAGTGCTATGAACTTAACTACTGGGTAGGAGATATAACATTAGTGATTAATTCTAATGAACTAATCTGCGAATGATTCTTTTAAACTCTAATATATATCATTTCTATTCTACTCCCTCATATTATTCTTCTTTTCAGAAACCTGCAATAGATTTGCTGACTTGAACAATCTCAAACCCAAACTCTTCATGGTGGCATGCAAAGACCTCCATTATGTTGTCTCAACTTATTTTCCAACCTTATTTTCTATTGCCCTATAATATGAGTGCATTAATTCTTGCTAAGCTGGTCTAATGATTCAAAAACATGGCTTAAGCATGTTGTTTCTCGCTGGCAAAACAAGCACTCAATGCCTCTGTTTAATATTTGACCTATCTCTTAAGGGTCTGCTCAAGTCCCACCTCTTACACTGAAGATTTTCTAGTCAACTCCACCTTCCAGGGAGGTCATCTACCCCTAATCTTTGATAGCACTTACTGTCCAGCTGTGCATATGGAATTTATTACAAAATTGTCTTGATTTGTTGAAATTTTCACATGTATCATATCACGCGCTTGTAGATCCTAATGACTTTGAGTATAAATTCCACATCCGAGATGTATACTCTAGGTTTCCCATCCAAGATTTATTTTTTTCTTTCTTCCTTACAAAAAAAAAACAAAAAAAAAACAAAAAAAAACAAAAAAAAACCCCTCAATTTAACATGGATGGAAAGCACCCAGTTAAAAATACCTTTCAAAACTCCCTGGAAGATGCCCATTTGACCCTAGTTCTGACTAAAGAGATAAGAGCAGAAGTTGATTTGCAGAGACCTCCAGAAAAGCTACTGTTTTCCTAATAGAAAGGCACAGAAACAACATAAATATGGATGCCTGGAGGTAGAAAAGCCTCATGTGATCTCAAGGACAAAAGCTACATGTTAAGGACAGAAAAACTGGGGACACTGATGAGAACCTAGTACCACTATACCACCCCTAGACTGACTACCTCTAGGCTTCTTGTTATTTGAAAGTGAAAAAATAAACACAAAAACCTTCCTGTTTGGTTATGTTACTTTAATTGGATTTCCACCAAATGAAGCAAAATGCAATCATAAATAAAACATCTTAACACGATTTTTATGAATAAAAATTTTAAAATAATTACCAAACAACTGTTCAATGTTTAGTATCATGCCATAACACAGAAGATACAAAAATAAATACATATGATCCCTGCTCTCCAGAAGTTGTCAATTGAATACAAGACATAAATGACTAATACAAGTTGAATTGTGATTCGTGTAAGAAATATTTACTGAGCACAGGTATACAATATATATGCAGCACACCAGCAATAGAAAGGTCAGTCAAGGAGTCAAGGATGAGATCCTCAGAGTGTACAATCTCATAGATATGTTAACAAATAGCAAGATGACAATGTTCAGGACTAAGTGGTATAAAAAGGACACAAATTAATTCTACCTTTAAGGAAGAACAAGACTACTTTTCATTGAGGAGATGAGGAATAAGTTTTTTCATGCAGGAGGTACACTTGTGAAGGAACTTGAAAACTGGGTGAGATATAGGTTGTGGGAATGGGGGTATAATGAGGGAGAGTTTGCATCATTAGGGGACAAGGGAGAAAGAGAACTCAAAAAGTGATAACAAGGTTTTGGAGTAGCATAATGGTAGCAATATTACCAGAAGGTAATACAGCGAGAAGGTATATTTGGGGAGGATAAATAAAGATGTGGATGTGGAGCCATACTTAATCTTAACAATGCAGACAAAAAACAAACTTTCTTTCAACCCTCATCTCACTCCAGTTATCATGCTATTCTCTACTCCCTTTCACATTCTGCTAAAGGCATGTGTTTGACAATTATCTACATAATACTCTTAAATTTTTTTAACCCATGATCTTTTCCCCAGGCTGACTTTATCATGTTAAAGACTCATCTGAAATAAATAATATAATTAATAATGAAAACCTGGCCAGGTATACAGGCTCACGCCTGTAATCTCAGCACTTTGGGAAGCCAAGGCAGGGGGATCACCTGAGCTCAGGAATTCAAGACCAGCCTGGGCAACACAGTGAAACCCCATCTACACCAAAAAAAAAAAAAAAAAAAAAATTAGCCAGGGATGGTGGTGTGCACCTGTGGTCCTAGCTACTTGGGAGGTTAAGGTAGGAGAGTCGCTTGAGCCTAGGAGGTGGAGGCCACAGTAAGCTGTGATTGCACCACTGCACTCCAGTCTGGGTGACAGAGCAAGACCCTGTCTCCAAACAAACAAACAAACAAAAAAAAAACCCAGAGCTGTGCTGTCCAATATAATATTATTTTACTTAAAATTGAATAAAATATTTTTTTCAATATCGTCTGCCACAGTTCAAGTGCTTAGTGGCCACAAGTGTTAGACATTGGGAGAATACTCCTGTAATTACAGAAAGTTCTATTGGACAGTGATGACTTAAAGCCTCTCTGAAGTTGGGAATAAGGAAAGGAAGCCGTGATAGCACCACAGTTTTTCAGCCTTGTCTAGACTAGGTTTGAATCTATGCAATGGTCAAGAAAGGAAAATGAGATCTAAACAATGGAATGATTGTCTCTGGAAAACCCAAGGAAATAAAATAAATATATATTAGAACAAATAAATGATTCAAAAATATGATATGAAAAAATATAATCAGATTCACATATATTTCCACTAGTAATCATCAGAGCAAGTGAGAAAGGGCCTCCACTTAAAATAGAAACAAAGAATAAGATATTTTAAAATAAACTTAACAAGAATGTGCAGTAGCTATATGACAAGCTAAACCTGTGATTAGGCCTCAGTGCAGTAGCTCCCGCTTGTAATCCCAGCACTTTGGAAGGCCAAGGCGGGTGGATCACTTGAGGCCAAGAGTTTAAGACTACCCTGGCCAACATGGTGAAACCCCAACTCTACCAAAAATACAAAAATTAGCCAGGTGTGGTGGCATGCGTATGTAGTCCCAGCTACTCAGGAGACTGAGGCATGAAAATCACTTGAACCCAGGAGGCCGAGGTTGCAGTGAGCTGAGACTGCAACACTGTGTTCCAGCCTAGGTGACATAGTGATACTCTGTCTCAAAAAAATAAATAAAATAAAAATGTGATTAGGAGCTAAAAAGAAAAATTAATCAAGAGACGTATTTTGTATTATTTGATGGTAAAATATTATAAATATGTCACTCTCCCCAAATTAATCTTCACATTTAACATAATTCCAATAAAATGTCAAGTTGCAAAAATTTCTACAATTTGACAAATTATTCTCAGACATATCTGGAAGATGATAAGCTGTTAGACTAGCCAAAAAACTTTGAGAAAAAGAGGGGTTTTGCTCAATCAGACATCAACTGAAGCATATTATAAACCCTCAATAATCAAAACAGTATAATTCTGGCACAGAAATAGATCATAGAACTAAATTTAAAAGTTTAGGGACAGACCCAATTATTTATATGGATTATTGTTTATGACAAAACCAGCATCTTAAATTAGCAGGGGAATGAATTATTTAACAAAGTTTTTTAGAAAAAATTAAAGTTAGATTCCTGGCTCATAACACGTAAGAAAAATTCTACATTGGCTAAAGTCTGTAGTGTTAGAAACAGATGAAAACAGAGCTGAATAATTTAAAAATATTTGTATCAGGGAGGAATTCCTAAGCCTGATCCCAAATGCAGAAACCATAACAAGACTGACAGATTGGACTCACAGAAATGTGAAACATAAATGTAAAATGTTTGTGTTTTTTGGCACAAACTCCATATAAAGACAATTTTTAAATGACCTAATTTTCATCAGCATAAGCTTTATTAAATACATTTATTTATTTTATACATAAATACAATGGAATATCTTGCAGCCATTAGTAATGATAACAGGGAAATATATTTACTGACATGGAAATAGAGTCAGAAAAATGATTACACCTAACTATGCACAGTATGCTTCCAGTTTTATAAGAAATTATATACCTTGTTATAAATTTACACAATTTATTGTGCAGTTACAAGTCTTGAAGAATATATGCCCAAACCACAATAGCAGTTATCTACAAGATGGTATCATAATAGGCATTTTTCTTTTGATTTAATCTATATCTTCTGACTTTTCTAAAAGTAAATATGTATTACTTGGGTAATAAATGGAATGTATTTTTAAGGTCTTATGATAAAATAGCCAAGACACTCAACAAATTAGGCATCAAAGGAACATACTTCAAAATAATAAGAGCCATCTATAACAAACCCACAGCCAACATCATACTCAATAGGCAAAAGCTGGAAGCATTCCCCTTGAAAACTGGCACAAGACAAGGATGCCCTCTCTCACCATTCCTATTCAACACAGTACTAGAAGTCCTAGCCAGAGAAATTAGGCAAGAAAAAGAAATAAAAGGATTCCAAATAGGAGGAGAGAAGTCAAACTTTCTCTCTTAGCAGACAATGTAATTCTACACCTAGAAAACCCCATAGTCTCTGCCCAAAGGTTCCTAGATCTGATAAACAACTTCAAAGTTTCAAGATACAAAATCAATACATAAAAATCAGTAGCATTTCTATGCATTAATAACATCCAAGCTGAGAGCCAAACCAAAAATGCAATTCCATTCATAGTAGCCACAAAAAGAATAAAATACCTAGGAATACAGCTGATCAGAAAGGTGAAAGATCTCTACAACAAGAATTACAAAACACTGTTGAAAAAACATCAGATATGATACAAACAAATGGAAAAACATTCCATGCTCATAGATAGGAAGAATCAATATTGTTAAGATGGCCATACTGTCCAAAGCAATTTGCAGATTTGATGCCATTCCTATCAAACTATCAATGACATTTTTCACAGAATTAGAAAAAACTCTTCTGAAATTCATATAGAACCAAAAAGATTTGGAATAGCCAAAACAATCCTAAGCAAACAACAAAAACAGAGAAAACAAATCCAGAGACATCACACTACCTGACTTCAAGCTACACTACGAGGCTACAGTAACCAAAACTGTACTATACTGGTACAAAAACAGACACATAGACCAATGAAACAGATTAAAGAACCCAGAAACAAAGCCACACACCTCCAGCCATCTGATGTTTGACAAAGTTGACAGTAACAAACAATGGGAAAAGGACTCCCTGTATTCAATAAGTGGTGCTGAGATAACTGGCTAGCCATATGCAGAAGATTGAAACTGGACTCCTTTCTTTCACCATACACAAAAATCAGTGCAAGACAGATTAAAGACTTAAACTTAAAACCGAAAACTATAAAAACCTAGAAGAAAACCTAGGAAATGAGATTCTAGACATAGGCCCTGGCAAAGATTTCATGACAAAGACTCCAAAACAATTTCAACAAAAATTGACAAGTAGGACCTAATTAAATTAAGGAGCTTCTTTCTGCACAGCAAAAGAAACTATTAGCAGAGTAAACAGACAACCTATGGAATGGAAGAAAATATTTGCAAACTATGCATCCAACAAAGTTCTAATATCTAGAATCTATAAGGAACTTAAATTAACAAGCAAAAACAAAACAACCCCATTTAAAAATGGGCAAAGATGGCTAGGCATGGGTGCTCATGCCTGTAATCCCAGCACTTCAGGAGGCTGAGGTGGTAGAACTGCTTGAACCCAGGAGTTCAAGACCAGGGAGATCCTGTCTCTACAAAAAAATAAAAAAATAACCAGGTGTGGTGGCATGCACCTGTGGTCTTAGCTACTTGGGAGGCTGAGGCAGGAGGATCACTTGAGCCCAAGAAGTTGAAGCTATAGTGATCAGTGTTCATGCCACTGCACTCCAGCCTGCCTTGGCAATAGAGTGAGATCCTGTCTCAAAAAAAAGTAGGGGGTGTGGGGTAGGGGGCAAAGAACATGAACAGATACTTCTCAGATGAACACATACACCGAGCCAACAGCACATGAAAAAAATGCTCAACATCACTAATCATTAGAGAAATGCATATCAAAACCACAATGAGATACCACCTCATACCAGTCAGAATGGCTACTATTAAAAAGTCAAAAAATAACAAATGCTGAAGAGGTTGCAGAGAAAAGGGAATGCTTATACACTGCTGGTGGGAATAAATTAGAAAGCAGTTTGAAGATTTCTCAAAGAACTTAAAACAGAACTACCATTTGACCCAGAAATCTCATTACTGGGTATATACCCAAAGGAATATAAATCATTCTACCATAAAGACACATGCACATATATGTTTATCACAGTACTATCCACAAGAGCAAAGACATGGAATCTAGATGCCCATTAATGGTGGAATGGATAAAGAAAATGTGGTAGATATACACCATGGAATACTACACAGCCACAAAAAGAATGAAATAATGTCCTTTGCAGCAACATGGATAGAACTGGAGGCCATTATCCTAAGCGAATTAATGCAGAAACAGAAAACCAAATACCACATGTTCTCTCTTAAAAATGGGAGCTAAACACTGAGTACACATGGACACAAAGAAGGGAACGACAGACACTGGTGACCACTTGAGGGTGGAGGGTGGGAGGAGGATGACCATTGAAAAACTATCAGGTACTAGGCTCATTAGTTGAGCAACGAAATAATGTTTACACCAAACAACTGTGACATGCAATTTACCCATGTAACAAATCTGTACATATATTCCCTGAATCTAAAACAAAACTTGCAGAAGAAACAGCCATGACATTAAAAAAAAAAAAAAAAAAAAAAAACAAAAACGTGAGTGGCAGCTTCTATTTAAGTGAGTTTATTTCTAGATGTGAGATTACAGGTGATTTACATTTACTTCTTTACATAAACTTTTTGAATATTTTTATACAAGAATATATTTACTCTTCTTGTCAAATTGAAATAAACGTAATTTATCAACTGTGTTTGGCTACTGTGCTGCTGCAGATTACACACTACTTTAGAAAAGGAATCAGCTGACCACATGGGTGAGGTGACTAACGAGGAATGCATATTAGCTCCTCTGTACCACATCCTTGCTGCCTGGGTCACATTCAATAATCTATGTGTCAGAAATTAAGCCATTTTCTTCGTATTCATTGGATATGATAACTCCTGTTTTGATGCTGAGAGCTGGCAAGCAGATCATAAAGCCTGGAAGACAGACTACTACCTAAGATGATCATAACTGGGTTTTTCCAGTCCTAGTAAAGCACAAGGAAATGCATTCTCAGTCGGCCATGCAGGGAAAAGGAGATTACAGCTGAGGTCCCAGGATGACAGGTGAACTCAAATTAAAATTGAAAAGCAGAAATTCAATGTGCAATTTGATATGTAATCTATGACAATTATTTTCTATAATGTGAAAGGCAATCCATCCACTTGATTATCCAAAGATCACGCTCACCCTATGTGTATTAGGCAATGAAATTAGCAAATTTTCTAAAAGATTTTGCATCCCCAAAAATAAATAAAACTTGGGCCATATGAAGATCACTGAGATAAAAGTCTCCAGCTTCAGATTTTAAAAAATCCAAAATTTGCCTCTGCTAAAAAACTAACACTACCACGCCATCACCACTACTAGTATACCAAATTCATTCGTTCTTCATTTGTTTATCCCTTCATTCATCTACAGTGAACACCTAACTATGTGCCAAGCACTATGGCAGGCAGTGAGTGGAGCTTACAATCAGCCCCTGGTTGAAATCCTGCCCCAAATAAATTAGCTAGAAATAAGTCAGAAAAAAAAAGAGAGAGAGAGAGAAAGCAGAGTTCTTGGCATCATGAAGCATACAAGTTTGCTCTATTTGCATTTTCAAGCACTGATTATGTCTTACCCTGCTGGTCAATTAGAGATGAAATAATAAGCCTTAAAGTTGCACTATAATGCAATACATAGACAAATAGATGGTAGACATCATTTAGATATTTGAAACACTGGTGAGTCTAGAGTTTGGTAAATAAATTACTTCTTATAATATTGAAATATTAAAATTAAATATAACCAGTAATACATGAAGATTTGAACATCATAGTTTCCAAAGTAAAATAAAATAAAAATAATATGCTCAAACACAGAAGTGACAACACTAACCACAGCCAGGACTGGATATAAAAGACACCAAAGCTGAACTTCCCAATCATACTTTAAATCAAACTAAGTAGATTAGGATGCCAAGTAGATGGGATTAGCAGAGCAAGAGCTAACAGCAGTTAGGTTTTTCTCTTAAAATAAAACACATACCAAACTTACATATAATGCATATTTCGTATAAGTTAAATATCATTGTAATGCCATACTTTAAATATCACTGCAATGCTATACTTTAAGTGTCTTTAGAATTGAAAAACTATTTGCATGTTTAAATACATTGAAATTTGGTTTTGGAGCCCAAAGTATTTATTTATTTTTTGCCATCAGGAAACTCTATAACAGTATTTCTTAAACAAAAATTTATGACTATTATTAAAGGTCTTCAAATTCTTGATGTTTTAAAAAATATTTCTGTTTTAATTTTTATGACAATCGATAAAAAGAAATGTAAGGACAGTCTGAGTCTTTCAGATGACCCCATGCAACTGCGTACTTCATGAGATTTTTGTGCAGTCGTTTGTATGTACAATTGCGTTTACATCAGTTGACTTCAGGGAAATCTGTATAACCAGAAGGAAGGCCCTATGGTCCAAATAAGCAGAGAAGTGAAAGAGACGAGTGCCATCTTTGCCTGTACCAACTCATATCAATTTATTGGAAATAAGTATGGTCATAAGTATGCAAAAAAAGAATTTTTCTATTCCTGAGCCTAGCAGCAATTGCATCAGATGCCTATGTAATGAAGATGTCAATTAGGCTAACTTTACCTTCAAGCAATGGAGCTTTAAAGAGTTACCAAGTGATACATCTTTCACCTGCTATTCCGAGACTGCTCACTGGCAGAGTTTCACTAAAAAAAAAAAGACTTACTGAGCCTAATTTCCAATTAGAGACTGAAAATTATTAATATTATTTTGAATAAACAATACAGGTACTTAAAATACTTATGCAAATGGATATTTGTTAGATATGCATTATCAAAATTCAAATACAGAAACAGATGAACCATCCAACTGGATTTGTGGCAACATCTTTCTACTGTAATCCCCTAAATCAAAAACTATTTCAGCAAAGCAGAGTCACTCATCCCACTAAAACATACTGGAAGTGAATTATAACACTGTTCATTTGAATTATAATGGTTTTGTAATCCTGTTTATATTTATTATTTTAGTTTTCTTTGTATAGAGTTATAAGCACAGAAATTATATGTTTGTATATATTAAGTAATGTAATAAACAATATAAGTAATATAAGTAACATAATAAAAGTGATTTCGGTCCACACTGGAAGTCCAGGAATTTTATTTTTCTAAAAGAGGATGAGATATATTTCTCAACTTGGGGGACTCTGCTTTACGATATACATTAGTTTTATCAAGGATTTAAGAGAAAAGGAATGTAGTACCATGGTTCTCTGTTAATTTTTTTTTTTTTTTTTTTGAGACAGAGTCTCTCTGTCACCCAGGCTGGAGTACAGGGGCACAATCTCGGCTTACTGCAACCTCTGCCTCCCAGGTTCAAGCAATTCTCCTGCCTCAGCCTCCCAAGTATCTGGGATTACAGGCACCAGCCACCACACCCAGTTATATTTTGTATTTTTAGTAGAGACGGGGTTTCTCCATGTTGACCAGGCTGGTCTCGAACTCCTAGAGTCAAGTGACCCGCCAGCCTCAGCCTCCCAAAGTGCTGGGATTACAGATGTGAGCCACTGTGCCACCCTTTATTTAAATTTTATTTCTTGATTGCAGAGTAAGTGTTTTGCATCCTTGCTTCTGCTTTATTGCCCAACTTCAAAGCTCAGTGTGGCAGGAATAGAGTCAAGATGGCCAGAAATGGTGGGATGCAATCAGGAAAAAAAAACCCTTTTTTAAAAGTCTCTATACTGAATTGTAAAAGCTTTCCTTTTTTTGTCTCAAACTGAACTGTCAGTTTCTGAAGAGATAGGACGGTGCCAACACCCGTTACAACTGAGAGGCTTAATAAATGGGGGTTTACCCAATGAAGGAATGAACCATTCTAGGTCATTCTCTCACTTAGCTTATTCTAGTCTGGTCCAAAGAAAATGCATCCAAACAATGTCTTAATATTGTTATTTTAATTATATAAGACATACCTTCTAAGAAGTGTACTTGTTGACTGATCAAAGAGTCACAATTGGTTATTAAGTGTCAAGATTTCTTAGAGACTTACCTCTGGAGGAGGCTCTCTGAATGATAAGAAACAATTCTAAAATGGTAAGAATAGTATATTCAAATTTTCCAGAGAAAATAAAACATGAACTGTTATCCCCTTTCCATTAAAATTATTGACTATAAAATAATAAGTGTAACAACCAAGAGTCAGAAGGCAATATGGAAAATAAGATAAGCAGTACATTAAACAGCAATATTAAAAATGCATTATTTAAATATATATTTTTAAATCCAATAGTTCACAAAAATGAAAAGTTTCTCTACCTCCCCCCAATGTCATATTTTAAGAAAACAGATTTTTTTTCAGTTTCTGGGTGGTACTAACTGAGAAGCCAGCAAACATTCCTAGCTTCATTCTTAAGAACTGATGAAATACATCTGTAAAAATAAACAGTTTTAAAAGCGGAGCTTGCCAAAAAAAAAAAAAAGCAAAAGCAAAAAATTGTTTTTGTCATTTCCTCAATACTTTAATAAACAAGAAATCAAAAGTAAAATCCAATAAACTTTATATTACAAGTTGCCTCAATGAACATATACGCACACACACACAAAATCACACAATTGGGTATGAGGACACAGTGTGACAAATGCCTACTCCCATAACATTTAATTTATGACATAGAATATTATGTAATATTGTATACATATAACAATTTTTCTTACTTTTTTCTATAACTGAAACCTATACTGAGCCCTGAAAAAAAAAAAAAATCTCCCTTTTTTGTTCAAAATCTAAACGAATTCTTATCAGCAGGCTATCTAATGAGTTAAGTGAATCATTAAGCCACTCTTTCAATTTGTGCTTCTGCAGCAAAGAGGCCTTTGGAGCTAAGAAAATAATTTTTGTTGTATCCTGCTCTTCTGGACAAAAGCTAATTTCCTGCCCAGCCCTGGGAGTCACATGATTCTAAGCTAATGGAAAGTCATGTAGAGATCAAGCTCTAACAATGAAAAAGAAACACCCGCATCCCCAACCCCGCACCCCTGGCTCCCACAGCCACACAACAAACCTCCATTCACTATGCTTAGGATTCTAAAATGAAAAAAGAAAAACATAGATGGAAGTCTGCCACAGAAAGTAAAAATCAGAAATGTAAGACTAAGAGTAGTATGTTATTCACATCAGGATCAAACTCAGAAATCAGAGAGACAGAGGAAAGAAAAGGGGAGGGAAAGAGGAAGAACCACTTTAGGGATACAGGGGGAAAATAACTAAAAAGATTTTTTTAGTGTGAATTGAATTACAGAAGACAAAAACTTGGTGACAAAAAAAAAAAATAGAGGGTGAGTGTAACTAGAAGACTCAGACTGGATCTTGAGGGTCAGATGAAAAGCAAGCTTGACGTCAAGGAACAGCAAATCACATGCAGACCATAACCCAGAGAATACATTTCACGGATCTGTGTGAGGTCCTGGAACACTCTGTGTTGTAACAGGCTTAGGATTGTAGAAATTGCACAGGATGACAAGTTGTTTGACCTTCTCTCTCTAATCTACATTTTGGCCGCTCTTCTAAGTATGCATTCAAAATTACCCAATATTGAATGCATACACAGAACTTGAAAGCTGAGTTTCAAAGAACAAACGAGAACAATACCATTGCAGAAGACTGACCCAAAAAATGTTCTGGAAAAAATCCAAACTGATAAGAATTATGGTTTATGACTTTTATGTTTCATGTCCTATTCACTCAATTTTGGAGTGCTACAGTATAATTCACATCTTTATTACTGCAGAGTTGCACTAAATATTGAATCCAAGTTAGTAAAAATGATAACTACCATTATCTTTAATTTGGCTCATTGACAGTAACATATGCAAGATGCCTGTGATGGTACATTTTATATGTCAGCTTGGCTAGACTATGGTGGTTAATTGTTTGGTCAAATTTTAGTCTAGAAGTTGCTGTAAAGTTATTATGTAAATATGATTAACATTTACAATCAGTTGAATTTAAGTAAAGCAAATTACCCTCCATAATGTGGGTAGGTTTCACTCAACAAATTGAAGAATTCAAAGAGCAAAGACTGAGGTTTCTGAGAGGAAATTCTGCCTCTAGACTACAATGTAGAAGTTCTACCCATTTCTAGGCTTCAGAATCAAGACTACCATATCAACTCTTATTTGAATTTCTAGCCCACCAGCCTTGCCTACAAATTCCAACTTGCCCACCATCATAATCGCATGAGCCATTTCCTTACATTCTCTTTCTCTCTACAAACACACACACATACACATATACATGTATATATACACATATATACATATAATAACTTGAGATGTAGGCATATATATACCCATATATATCTCTATATAGATATCTATATATACATATATACAGACACATATACTCTCCCTCTACATATATACATATATATACAGGCACATGCATACTTATATACACACACAATTGGGTCTGCTTCTCTAGAGAACTCTAATACGATGCCCCCAAATCATAACAAAAAAAAGCACTGCATTCATCCTAATATTATGTAAATTCTGTAACTTGAGAAAAACATTGACTACCATCAAATTTACAAAGTTTTCAGATCACTCAAAAAGCCTGCCCCGAACAATATGCATGGAGCCCATGAAAGTTCCCTCTATGGTTTATAGCTTTTATTACACATATTGAGAGTTTAAAACAGATTGCACCCCCTACAGGGGAACATTTAGTTTGCATTTCTAAATTACATTTTGGAGTGAGTAGGTGAATTTTACTTACTCTACAATTATGGAAAAAAATCACAAAGAGGATTAGATTGAGCTAAAGTGAAAATGGGTCGGTACACCTGTTTCTGGGAAACAAAAAAAAGAGACACCAATGCGATGGAGAGTTTATAAAATACTAATAGGCACCTGGCCTAAATAAAGGATATCATTTGTGAAAACCACGAGTCTTAAGTCTGTCAAAGCATCGAGGACATTATCTTATTTTTAAAGTGCCTTTTAATACATTCATTCTGAATCAAACACAAGAGAGATACCGTTTCTAATTAGACCTTTATCTAAGTGATAGGCAACCTAATTAAACAAGAACACATGATAACATAATCTGAATAAAAGCATTTTAGAATCACAGGACTTGAAAATAAATTTTAATTGGATAGGAGAATAATTCAAAGTAGTTTTCCAAGCACGACCAGCAATGGCGGTAAATAACAGATCTAAATTATGATTCATGGTATCTGCCTCTAATGCACAATGTCATTCATTATGAATATTTAAGAAAACTATTTGCAAACAAATTACAATGATATACTGAGCCCAAGGCCCCAAACTTAAAACCCAAATTTCTTCAAGGACAGGAGAATTAACAAAAATGTGGAAAGTTTCAGGTATAAGAAGAGGGTGAGGAGGCAGTGTGCATGCCCCATCAAAAAGCAAGCTTACATTAAAATAATGCAACAACTTTATTCCTTCTCAACAGAATGCATCAGTGCTAGGCAGAATTCAACAAGCAACTGCTAGTTTGTGATTCTTGGACTAGAAAATAGAAGTAAATTAGAATGATAAATACAGGAATTATTAAAGAGAACATGGCCATAAATATACAGGAAATATATACACTCAAAAAAGGAGTTTATGTTTGATAAGTACATTATTCATAATTACCGACATACATTAACCCTAAACCAAAGCTTCTATCACGTGAAAAGTGCAAAATCAGCTGCAGATGAATATCCTGACCCAATTATGCAAGACACTTTGGTAAATCTGTGTAGACTAAAGGCTCTGAGAAGAGAGTTGAACTTCAGAGGGGTAGAGGGGAGGAGAATTTCAGAAGAGGGATTTATACAGGGATGAAAATATTTGGAAGACATTGGTAAAAAGGAGATACTTGGGAAGGTAAATCTAAGTCACTATAGAAAGAAGGTTGAAGAGATGCGTCTTCACCATCTGGGCCCTCTGTGGAAGAGCTGAAAATACCCCAGAGCAACAGGATGTGACTGCTGCCTCATCTGGAAAGACAGATCAACTCAAGCCATCTCAAAGAGGTGAAGGGTAGATGTATAATAGGAGTAGGTGAGGAGAGGAGAATGTATAACTGGTATCATAAGAGGATAGTAAACAGTAAGTCAACAGTAAGTTGAGTTACTTACTGTTAGATAGAAAACAGTAAGTCAACCTATAAGAAACCAAGCCTTCTCTTCCTTGCAGATGGTCTATCTGCTTCTCTCTGGGCATCATCTCAGATGCTGACTGCTTTTTCTGGTTGTTCCCTCTCCGGTCCCAGATGCTGTCTCAGAATTTTTTAGACCAGCTCCCATGAGTTACTGGCAATATCCACCATGGCCTCACAGACTTCACTCACCACGCCTATGCAGGTGCTTGAGAATACACACTCCCTGACCTAAGAAAGCAAAGAAACTCTGTAGACATTTAAGGGACTTAGCAGTTCAAAGGACGGAAACCAGAATGGAGAGATAGGCAACTTTTACAAAAGCCAAATTAATGGAAGAAACAATAAAAATGCAGTAAGAATGTTTAAGGGGATACACAAGGAGAATAACTACAAAAACTCAAGGAGAAGGTGCCTATGAGAAACACAAACTCTAAGGCTTAAGTTCCAAAAGGATGTAAAATGAATGGCTGGTATTAAAAACCAAACTAGTAAACTGGAATATGAAGCAAAGGAATTATCATATCACAAAGCAAAAATAATTAAGAAATGTCAATCGGTAGTGAAAATATAACAGGCATACAGGACAGATTCAGGAGGCCTAATAAGCAAATAGCATTTCCAGAAAGACAGAAAAGGGCAGAAGCAATAATCAAATAGGAAAACTCTGAAGTGAAGAAAGAACTGAGTTTTTCAGATCAAAGGAGCTCACCAAATGCCAGGCAGTTATAAGGGAAATAAAAGACACATTCTTGACATTTTTTATGGTGAAGTTTTAAACTCCAACTAGAAAGAACAAGTCTTTTAGGCTTCAAGACAGCAAGAACAGGATATTTACTTATAAAAGTAAAATAATCAGACGGGCATTGGACCTTTCACATACCACACTGGAACCTAGAATAAGTACATAAACTTTTAAGATAAAAGGACTGCATTCCAAGAATCTTGTGTCCAGGCAAGATATAATCCAGGGGTGTCCAACCTTTTGGCTTCCCTGGGCCACATTGGAAGAAGAAAAATTGTGTTGGGCCACACATAAAATACACTAACACTACTGACAGCTGAGGAGCTGAAAAAACAACAAAACAAAACAAAACAAAACAAAACAAAAATCCCATGGCTGGGCATGGTGGCTCATGCCAGTAATCCCAGCACTTTGGCCAAGGTGGGTGGAACATGAGGTCAGGAGTTCGAGACCAGCCTGGCCAATACGGTTAAATCCCATCTCCACTAAAAATACAAAAAAAAAAAAAAAAAAAAAAAAAAAAGCTGGGCATTGTGGCACATGCCTGTAGTCCCAGCTACTCAGGAGGCTGAGACAGGTGAATCACTTGAACCCGGTACCCGGGAGGCAGAGGTTGCAGTGAGCTGAGATCGTGCCACTGCACTCCAGCCTGGGTGACAGAACGAGAATCTGTCTCAAAAACAAACAAACAAATAAAAAAACAAAAACAAAAACAAAACAAAATTTTAAAAACCTCAAAATGTTTTAAGACAGTTTATGAATTTGTGTTGGACTGCATTCAAAACTATCCTGGGCCATGGGTTAGACAAGCTTAATATAATCCATAAGATGATTGCAAGAAATTTTATATTTATAAGCATTCAGAAAGTAAATCACCACATATCCTTTTTGGAAAAAAAGGGGGGGTTATCAGAAGAGTATTCCAGTTTTGACATATGATAAACAATCAAGGTAATATACTGTATAAATAGAAAAAGGAAAAACAAACCAACTGGCCAACTTAATAGATGCAGAAAAAGCATTTGACAAAATCTAGCATGCTTTCATAAGAAAAATCACTCAATAATCTACTAACAAAAAGAAGCTTTCTTAACTTGATAAAAGGCATCTACAAGAAACCAACAGCTAACATGATTATGAAAGAACAAATTATTTTTCCCCTACAATCAGTAACAAGACAAGAATGTTTACTCTTGTCACTTCTGTTCATCAATTGCTGGAGTTCCAGCCAGAGCAATTAGGCAAGAAAAAGAAATAAAAGGCATTCATATTAGAAAGGAAGAAGTAAAACTATCTCTATTTGTATGTGACATGGTATTATATATAGATGATCCCGAGGACTCCATCAAAAACCTGTTAGAACTAGTAAACAGGTTCAACAAGTTTGCAGGGTGCAGGATCAAATACAAAAATCAATTGTTTTCCTAAACACTATCAATAAACAACCTTAAAATAAAATTAAGCAAATAATTCCATTTACAATATCTTCAAGAAGAATAAATATTTAGGAATAAATTTAACAAAAGAAGTGCAAGACTATAAACCAGAAACTACAAAACACTGTTGAAAGAAATGTAAAAAGATCTAAATAAATAAAAAGACAATCCCATGTTTATGGAGTGGAAGAATTAATACTATCAAGATAGCAATACTCCCAAAATTGATCTATAGTTTCAATAAAATACTTATGAAAATTCCAACAGCCTTTTTTGCAGAAATGGCAAGCTGATCCTAAAATTCATATGGATTTGCAAGGCAACACGAATAGCCAAAACAATCTAAAAAGAAGACTAAAGCTGGAGGACTCACTCTTCTCAATTTGAAAACTTGCTATAAAACTACAGTAATCAAGACTGTCTGAGCCAGACACAGCGGTGTTCACCTGTAATCCTAGCTACTTGGAAGGATCACTTGAGCCCAAAGGTTCAAGGCCAGCCTGGGCAACATAGCAAGACTCATCTTTAAAAAAAAAAAAAAAAAAAAAAAAAAGGTCAGGTGCCATGGCTCACACCTGTAATCCCAGCACTTTGGGAGACTGAGGCAGTTGGATCACCTGAGGTCAGGAGTTCGAGACCAGCCTGGCCAACACAGCAAAACCCTGTCTCTACTAAAAATACAAAAATTAGCCAGGCGTATTGGTGGGTGCCAATAATCCCAGCTACTTGGGAGGCTAAGGCAGGAGAACTGCTTTAACCTGGGAGGCGGAGGTTGTAGCGAGCTGAGATTGAGCCATTGCACTCCAGCCTGGGTGATAGAGCAAGATTACGTCTCAGAAAAGAAAAGAAAAGAAAAAAAAAGGCCAGGCACAGTGGCTCGTGCCTGTAATCCCAGCATTTTGCGAGGCAGGTGGATCACCTGAGGTCAGGAGTTCGAGATCAGCCTGGCCAGCATGGTGAAACTCCGTCTCTACTAAAAATACAAAAATTAGTTGGTCATGGTGACACATGCCTATAGTCCCAGCTACTCGGGATGCCAAGGCAGGAGAAATGCTTGAACCTGGGAGGCAGAGAGTGAGCTGAGATCGTGCCACTGCACTCCAGCCTGGGTGACTGGAACAACTGGATAGCCAATGATAAAACAATGAAATTGGATCTCTACCTTACACTGTATGCAAAAGTTAACTCAAGATGAATCCAAGACCTAAATGTCAGGGCTTAAATTAGAAACTTAGAAGAAAAATAAGTGGGCCAGGCACAGTGGCTTGCGTCTATAATCCCAGCACTTTGAGAGGTCGAGGCGAGCGGATCACCTGAGGTTGGAATTCAAGACCAGCCTGACCAACATGGAGAAACCCTGTCTCTACTAAAAACACAAAATTAGCCGGGCGTGGTGGCACTCACCTGTAATCCCAGCTAGTCGGGAGGCTGAGGCAGGAGGACCTCTTGAACCTGGAAGGTGGAGGTTGCAGTGACTGAGAATGCACTACTGCACTCCAGCCTGGGTGACAGAGTAAGACTCTGTCTCAGAAAAAGAAGAGAAGGAAAGGAAAGGACAGGACAGGACAGGACAGGACGGGACAGGACAGGACAGGACAGGACAGGACAGGACAGGACAGGACAGGACAGGACAGGACAGGACAGGAAAGTAAAGGAGAGAGAAAGAAAGAAGGAAACTGGCTATCATCAAATTTTAAAACTTTTGTGCTTCAAAAGACATGACCAAGAAAGTGAAAAAATTCTCCCACAGAATGGGAGAAAATATTTGCAAATTCTGTATCTGATAAGGTCTAGTAATCAAAATATATAAAGAACTCTTACAATTTGACAATTTTAAAAAAGAGAACCCAGATTTTTTAATGGGCAGAGAATCTGCATAGACATTTCCCAAAGAGTAAATACAAATGGCTGATAAGCACATGAAAGGATTTTAACGGGATCAGCCATCAAGGAAATACAAATCAAAACCATAATGAGATACCACTTCCCACTCTAGAATAGTTATAATAAAAAAGACAATAATAACATGTGTTGGTGAGGATGCAGAGAAATTAGAACCCTCATACACTGCCAGCGGGAATGCAAAATGATACAAACGCTTTTGGAAAACAGCCTGGCAGTTCCTCAAAAAGTTAACATAGAGTCGCCAAATAACCCAGCAATTCTACTCCTAGGAATACACTCAACAGGACAAATAACATATGTACACACAAAAGTGTGTTCACAAATGTTCATAGCAGCATTATTTATAATAGCCAAAAAGTGGAAAGAACCCAAATATCCATCAACTGATGAATGGATCAACAAAATGTGGCATATTCATATGTTATTCAGCCATAAAATAGAATGTATCACTGATACACGCTCCTATATGAATCAACCTTGAAAACATTATCCTCAGTGAAAGAAGCCAGACACCAAACGGCATATATTGTATGATACTATTTATATGAAATGTCCAGAATAGGCAAATCCATAGAGACAGAGAGTAGATTAGTGGTTGCCAGGGGTTGAGGGTAAAGGGAAATAGGGAGTGACTGCCAATGGGTATCCAACTCAAGCCTTGTTGAAAATTGGTCAATTTCCTCTATAATCTCTTCTAATCTTCACAACAGCCCTGTATACGGTGAGGGCAAATATGTGCATATATGTAAATATATGCATATATATATATATGCACACACACATATAAACACATACACCCACACAAAATCATCTGCACTTTATAGATGAAGAAACCAAAGATCAAAGCAATTAATTAGCCCAAGGACACACAGCTAGCAATTGAGAGATACCAAACTCAACTTCAGATTTTTTGATTCCACATCTTCCAAATGAAAACACTTTCCTTTTCATGTGAATGAGCAAAGCTGTATAAAGATATCCTTTCTATAAAAGCAAATATAATTGAGATGCAAAAGAGAAGCTTGCAAGTTAAAGGAATATTTTGTTAACTAGGTTTAAATATAAAACTGTGTTTAAATTCAAGCATGCCTCTGCACGGATGCTCACTGCACACAGTTGGTAGGACTGTCCAGAGAGGTCAGAGAACAGTAAGATACAGAACCATCCCAACGATCACCAGGCACCCATCAGCATGGCTCCTGCATGACAGAACAGTGCAGTGCAGTGCAGTGGTTAAAGGCACTGACTCTGAAGTCAGGCTGCCTGGGCTAAAATCCTGGCTCTGCAGCTCCTTAGTTCTTAAATCGAGGTGAATTCAAACTTCACAACTCTATTTCCCTCACTTCAAAAATTATTTCTCCTATAGTCTTTTCCATCTTCCTAAGTAATAAGCCTAGAAGTGAGTCATCCTCGATTTCTATTTTGTCCCTATCCAAAAGCAGATCCAATCCACAAGTCTTGGGAATACCATCTAAACGCAAAACTTACTCAACACTTTGTTTTTCTCCACTTGTACCAGCCAAGGTGCTATCCTGTCTTCTCTCACCAGGTTCTAGGCCTGGCCTCATGGGTGTGTGGCCTATGCAGTGGTTCAGAGCCCCTCACTCAGGACCCAGACTTAGTCTGATGCTCTGCTGTCACCATCCTGAAAATCTTAATAATCTTTGACCTTGGGTAAGTGAAATCTGTTGGGACAATGACGCTGTGCATGAGCAGAGGAGACATGTGCCATGTGTGTCTGTGGCTCCTCACAACCCCATGTGGGTATGGTGTTCACGATGTTCCATGAGCACAGGATTTTAGTTGACCGCAATGCATGGGAGCTTAGTGAGCCTGGAAGCAAGTATGAAATAAGAGTGTCACGTCTACAACTCAGCAAGAAAGAACTGCTCACAGGGCTGATGGGCCTTTCGAACCAGAATTGACTTTGAGCACAGAAAAAAGGCAATGGTGTTCTGAGAAACCTAAATGACCAAGAAACCCTATGATGTCCTCTCTTATTTGTGTTACTTCCCTGTGTTAACCTACCACCTATGCTGAAAATGACAAGAAAAGGAAAGGGAACCATAGGGCAACCCAGAGCTCCTCCTTTTCCTTGTCCATCTCTTATCTATCAGGAAGCTGAGGGGAGAGAGTGTTGGTAGAATGGGCATGAAACGAAAAGTGAAATAAAACAGTTGTACTTGTTTTGTGCTGCATTTCTACAGTTCTGGTAAGAATAAAGTACGTATGATGTATCAACTATGAAATATGAGTTGGGTAATTTCAGTGATTCTGGATATGAGCTAAATGTTTTATTTATTGATTTTTGTTCATTTTTAAAAGTCTTTGATCCCTAAAAGTGTTCTTATATTTGCATTTAAAACCAGCATTGCACAATATGCAGATGAATAGTAAAATTCATACTAATATTTTTAAGCTTTAATTTTCCTTTACTTAGAATGACATTAAACAACAAAACAAACAGAAAGTTGATGGACTGTGAAACAAAAAGTTTTATAGTTTAGTACCTTTAATGGTACTCTCTTCCCCCTGCTTTTTGAACAAGAGGCCTCACAAACTATGTAGCTGGCCCTGTGGGAACCATATCATAGCCTCCTTCCTGATTCCTGGCTTCCTCTCTTTGCCTGCCACACTCCTTTCTCTACAGCAGCCAGTGTTCTTTTTAAAATTGTAAGTTTCCCGTGCACAGTGGCACACACACACCTGTAACCCCAGCACTTTGGGAGGCCGAGGCAGGTGGATCACCTGAGGTCAGGAGTTCGAGACCAGCCTGGCCAACATGGTGAAACCGTGTTGTAAAAATACAAAATTAGCTGGTGTGGTGGCGCACGCCTGTAATCCCAGATACTTGGAAGACTAAGGCAGGAGAATCACTTGACCTGGGAGCCCGAGGTTGCAGTAAGCCAAGATCGTGCCACAGCACTCCAGCCTGGGTGACAAGAGTGAAACTCTGTCTTAAAATAAAATAAAATAAAATAAAATAAGATAAAATAAAATGTCCTAAGTAGATCACTTGAACCCTGCTTAAAACCCTCCAGTGTACGAAGAAGTACCCACAATAAAATATGAATTTCTTACCCAAGACCTGACTGTGCCTCCCCATTCTTTCAGCCCAAGCCTCCACCGCACATCCCCTTCCTCTCAGCCTTCTACCCCGCTAGCCTAATTATTCCTCAAATGAAATGTGTTCCTGCCTCGGGGCCTTTGCACCATGCAGTTCCTCTGCCTAGAATGTCTTTACCCTAGATCTTCGTATGACTGGCTTCTCCTTGCCACTGGGGTCTCAGCTCATCCCTCATCCTGGCCACCCCATCTAAACAGCTCCCCCAAGCACTCCTGTCACACAACCTTCGCTCTGTCTTTTAAGAGCATGCATTGCTATCTGATACTATGTTGCTTACTAACTTATTGCTTTCTCCTCAAGACTATAAACTCCTCAAAAGCTGGATCTTTGTGTATACTGGTCACTACTCTTATCAGTAAAGGGAAAGGAGGTTAATGCCCTGGGGAAGATGGGAGTCGGTGGAGAAGTTTCAGCTTCCTCCCCGACAGCCCCCACAGGGAGTGGGAGAGAAAAGTAATTCTGAGATGCATTGTTCATTGTTCCTCAGAGTCCTCAGATACACAGTGCCCTGGGTGGCCCCTGAGGTAGCTCTCAACCCAACATCAACTCCTGTATTAGCTTTTCTTCCTTCCCTGTTTTTTTCTCCCCTCTCCATCGTTCTACTTCCTGAAATCACCTCCCAACCAACCACTCACCCTCCAGACTATGTCTCAGGCTTGCTCTCAGGGAAATCTCAGCTAAAATAATCTCTAAGCCTCAATTTTTCTCCTCTGTAAAGGGGGGTTATAATACTACTTAATCCTGTTAGTATCTTCTCCTAACACAAGGCTGTTTTAACTCAGTGTTGTGCTATGAGGATTAAATGAGGTGATACGTGGACAGTTTGCATCATGGTGTCCGGTACACGTCAAAATTCCACCAGTACTACTTCACTCATAACAGCAACAGTGAGCAATACTTGAAGCAACGCTTAATCTACCGTGATACACTTTCACAGGAAATCAAACAGGAAATTCAAATAAGTGTGGAGCTATCTTCTAGCACCACGGTCCTCTGGGGACGATTTCATCCCCACCGGGGATGTGACAATATATGGAGACAAATTTGGTGACCACAACTGGGGGTTGCTACTGGCAACTAGAGAGTGGAGGCCAGAGAGGCTGCTAAACATCCTAATGCACAGGACAGCCCCTCACAACAAAGAATTATCCAGCCCCAAATGCCAATAGCACCAAAGCTGAGAATCCCTACCTAGCACAGTATCCTGATGATGAGAGGAGCTTAATAAATATTTATTTAATGTAATTCACCAAATCTTTTAAAAAATTGAAATAATCACATCAGAAGAAGAAAATTAAATCTTGGCTGGATGTCTGTGTATGCTGACCACAGAAACAAAGCCATATAAAGCACACATCCATGGCTTACTTGGGAAAAAGGACAAATCTTTTTTTTAAAGGACAAATCTTAAAATAGGTTAAGCCTATAGTCCCAGTTACTCGGGAGGCTGAGGTGGGAGGAGAGCTTGAGCCCGGGAGGCGGAGGTTGCAGTGAGCGGAGGTTTCAGGGAGCTGAGACTGTGCCACTGCCCTTGAGCCTGGCTGACAGAGTGAGATCCCATCTCTAAAAATAAAATATGTTAAATATCAAGGTATGGCAGAAGTTCTAGATGCCCATTTAATACACATTCAGCCCTTTCTCCTTAGTAATAAAATCCAATTTTAATTAAGATGACAACGTGGGCCAGGCGTGGTGGTGCTCATGCCTGTAATCCCAGCACTTTGGGAGGCCGACGCGGGTAGATCACCTGAGGTCAGGAGTTCGAGACCAGCCTGACCAACATGGTGAAACCCTGTCTCTACTAAAAATATAAATATTAGCTGAGTGTGGTGGCAGGCACTTGTAATCCCAGCTACTCAGGAGGCTGAGGCAGGAGAATCGCTTAATCCCAGGAGGCAGAGGTTGCAGTGAGCCAAGATCACACCATTACACTCTAGCCTAGGTGTAGAACGAGACTCTGTCTCAAAAAAAGAAAAAAAAAAAAAGATGACAATGTACCCCTCTAAAAGAATTATTTAACCGTTCTCTCTTGCAACTAAATGAAGCACATGTCACTGAATAACAGCTCCTAAGAAAAAGCTTTAAAGACAGTTGACCCAGTTAGTGTTTTTTTTTTGTTTGTTTTTTGTGTTTTGTTTTTTTGCCTTTGACCAGTCTTCATTCTTGCAGGCTGGCTGCAGATGTGATAGCTGGGGCTGGAGGGGCCACATGGCAACCATGAGGTGCCCTGGAGGATGGAGTTTGGGATCCTTGTGAGCAGGGAACTGCCAAGCGAGCCTAGAACTGTGTATCTCTATACTTCTCTTACAAAAGAGAAAAACCACCCTCTCTTTTGTTTCAGCCAGTATTACTTGGGCTCCCAGTGACGCTTACTTAAGGGATTAAATTGATAAACTATAGTCATTAAAGAAGATTGACTGTCAGAGGATATCTAAAATATTAATATTGTCTCTCAGTTAATTATCACTAGCAACAAAGAAGTTTAAGGATCTGAGAAGATCTGTGGAGGTCCATGAAGATGGCTAAATTGGTCTGTGACTGGCAATGCCCTCTATACCACAGAACCTAACACGAGGCCCTTTTATAGCAGTGACCACATTCCCAAAGGAGCTAATGAGGCCAACAGAAGAGAAACAACCTGTAGGCAGATGCACACAAAGTTCTGTGAAGATCAAAAACTGCCATTGTAAATCTGACTAAACAGGAAAGAGTGAAGCAGTTTAGCCACTGAATTTTGAGGTCTCTATTCTGACCTAGTTTGGGGAGATACCAAAAATAAGTCAATGCATATGGTTCTCTCTATTCCTACCTTCATTTGAATATTCATCATCAGAAAACACAACATCCTAAAATAGCTTCTAGAGTTTCCACTAGTGATACCAACTCTGAATATATACACTTTTAGTAATATACAGTCAAGTGACCACCTACTATGTGGATAGCATTGTAAGAAGGTATAAAGGTTCATAAAACAAGGAAAGAGTTCATTCCTAATGTAAATAGTTTTCATATCTAGTTAGAAATACCAAACATTACACTTGCAAAGAAACTGATAATAACATGACAAAGCAACAGAAAGCATTTGCAGAACTTGTAAATATATTAAAGAGAAAAAAAGAACAAAATTAAAGGTAAAAAATAACATAGTCATTGATGTTGATGGTACTTATTAGTCAATAGATATAATTTGTACTATATGTTCATGTAATATCATATTATTATATAATATGGACTTCCTAATAAAAAAAAATCAATGAGTACACTCAAGATTTGAATAGCATGCCTCCTGGATGAAAAAGCTGAGATGAGAAAAGCTTTAACTCAATAAAAGTAGGCCGTTAATTTTTTTCACTTCTAAATATTGATGTCTTACTTCCGGTAGACTTGACTAAAACCCATTACACAGTGTTCCCAAAAGAAAATGTTGATGGGGGCTGGGTGCAGTGGCTCATGCCTATAATCTCAGCATTTTAGGAGCCCAAGGCAGGTGGATCACTTGAGGTCAGGAGTTCAAGATCAGCCTGGACAACATGGTGAAACCCCATCTCTACTACAAATGCAAAAATTAGCCAGGTGTGGAGGTATGCACCTGTGATCCCAGCTACTTGGGAGGCTGAGGCAGGAGAATCACTTGAACCTGGGAGACAGAGGTTGCAGTGAGCCTAGATCGTGCTATTGTACTCCAGCCTGGACGACAGAGGGAGACTCCATCTCAAAAAGAAAAAAAAAGAAAATGTTGATGGGGTGAAAGATGATCAGTCCTGAGGCTTCATATATCATGCCTACTTGGAAATCTGGTTTTTAATATTTTAAGCACAGCACAAATAAAATCAAATGAATGGAATATTTTACTGTATAATTTTAAAACAAATTTTAAATGAATCATAAATGAGAGTGTTTCTATTTTTTTCCCAACTCATTATGTCAATTACTTTCTAATATATTACTACTTATCATTTGCAGATATAAAGACAACAATAATATCCTAATTACAGATCACAAAAATTGCTGCCATTTTGCCAGCATGCGCTATTTGTATAATAACAGTTGTCAGTCATTCCAGGCTACAATCCAACCTATATTATAGATTAAAAATATAAGGTTGATTTTCATCATGAGTATAAATTCACATAATTATTATTAAATGAAAATTTGGCCTTTTGAGCAAAACAAGAACACAACTGAAAGAAAAAAACAAATACAAAGCTAAATTTTATTCAGTCAATACATTTTATCTTTTGAGTACTTGTCATGACTAAGTGTGTGCCAATTCAAGAAATACACATTTGATTCAGATGGAGGGTAGAGTCAGCTCTGGGAGCTCATCCCAGCCCTGCCATCTAACAAATGGTATCTTTTTAAATGAATTCTTTCACTCTCCCTAAACTTGCATTTCCTTCTACGAACAACATTTGATAATAATTTCCATTTTATAGACTTGTTGTAAGAATTAAATGAGATAATAAAGATATTAATGTGATAACAGATACATACGTATTCAGCAAATGTTACCAATTCTTCTTCTGTTATTAGAACAAAATAAAACTAAAAAGTACAATACTTGACAAACAGGGAATGGAGGTCTCTTTTCCCCTTTAAAAGGACAGTTAACACTTCAATAGGTCTTAAAACAATTTAAACCAGGACTTCAACTTGAACCAAGTGTAGGATTATGTGAAAGGCTTTGCTCAATTCTGTTTTCATGTTTAAGTCACATTTGCAATATTCTCATAGGGACTACTAATTGAAGCCTGATATGGTTTGGCTCTGTGTCTCTATCCAAATCTCACCTTGAATTGTAATAATCCCCACATGTCAAGGGTAGGACCAAGTGGAGGTAACTGAATCATGGGGGTAGTTTCCTCCATGCTGTTCTCATGACAGTGAGTGAGTTCTCACGAGATCTGATGGTTTTATAAGTGTCTGGCATTTCCCCTGCTGGCACTCATTCTCTCTCCTGCTGCCCTGTGAGGAGGTGCCTTCCACCATGATTGTAAGTTTCCTAAGGCCTCCCTAGCCACGCAGAACCATGAGTCAATCAAACCTCTTTTCTTTATAAATTACCCAGTCTTGGGCAGTTCTTTATAACAGTGTGAGAAGAGACTAACACAAAGCCTATATTTCTTCTTCTATTTAAAAAATATTACAAGCCTCCTTTTTTAATATATAACAGGAAAGATACAATGAACAAAATGGCATCAAAGTTTTTTGACTAATAACACAACTTCCCAGGTTCTGGCTGGAATTAGAATCTTATATCAATAAAATTGGATATGTTATCCACATTTGTGTTTTAAGCAGTGCTCAGACTTTTGGATTTCACAGACTAGTAATTTTTTTTAATTTTGAAAAGCACCATAAGGTTGACAACATTTTATATAAATTTTTAAAAAATTAAAAATAAGTACTGTGTAATAGAGATATTTTAAAACAGTAATAAAAATAGGGATACTAGGGAAATTTTTAAAACTGTCATCTACTATCTAGAGCATTTAATTAAAGAAAGAATATTCTAACACTATAAAAAGAAGGACATACTTTCAGATACAGGAGAAAAAAGTCTTTCCCAAGAAAGAATAGCTGGCTTCCATACATTGATATGTGTGTATGTGTATACACGCATATATACACACATCTTCCGTGTATGTATCCTAAATTTTTTTCTCCGTGTATTAGTTCTTGAATTTAAATTTGGGAGTCCTTGAGTACAAACAAGATTTTTGACAAATTCAAGATTTTATGTCATTAATTACATTTATCAATTACTGAAGAAGGAAGCGTTACTGGTCAGAAATTCACTCAATAAACATATATTTGGTACCCACCATACACCAGGACTGTGAGCATTGTCTCAGTGGAGCCCACATTCTTGTTGGTGGACAGATAATAGACAAATCTGTCTACATATGTTTATTATCTGTCTTATAACAAGCATATGCTTAGATATTGATCCGTGGTAAGAAGAAAAATGAAGCAGGTTAAGATGATAGAGAATAATGGAGGGCGAGGGAGGGTATTCAAAGAAGTCCTCAACCAGCTGATATTTGAGCAGAGATCTGAATGAAATGAAAGCATTATTTGGACACCTCTGGTAATAATAATGGTTAACAGTTGCACAGCATTTACTCCTGTGCCAGTGACTATTCCAACTGCTTCTCATCAATTCATTCAGTTCTCTTAAGGACTGTATATAGGTATATTTATTATCCCCATTTTATAGATGGGAAAACTGAGGCTCAGAAAGATTAAGTAACTTGTGCAAGGTCACACAGCTAGTGAAGAGCAAAGCTGAAAAGTGAACCCCAGAGGGTCTGGCTCCAAAGAGTCTTGCTCTTAACCACTACCACTATGTTCTACTGCCTGTCAGCGGGAAGAGCAAGTGCCACCCTGAGGCAGCATTTGTGTGTTTGTTTGCCAAGATCAAGAAATAGCAAGGAGAGGCCAGCATGGCTGGAGTACAGGGAGCAAGGTGGATGGGCATAAAAGATCAGATCAGAGAGAGAGGATGGTACAGTGGAGAACAGAGGGCAGTTTACATGGGGCCTTGAACTACTGCATGGCAAGGACTTTGGGTTTTATTCTAAGTGAAAGGGGGTTAGGGTGGCTGTTGTGCAGACAAGAGACTGTTGGGGGCACAGGGGAAAGCAGGGAGCTGAGTCTTACAGCCACTGCAATCGTCTCAGAAGAGAGTGATGATGACTCAGGCTGAGGAGCGCATCACTGAAGTGGGGGCATGAGAAATTGATATCTAGATTCTAGCTATATTTTGAAAGTAGAACAGAATTTAGTAACAGCTGAGAGATGGAAGAGAAACAGAATTCATGGATTACACCAAGGTTGTGACTTGAGCAACTATAAGAAAGGGACTTTTGCTTATATATGCATTTGCCCATATAGGGAGTACTGGGTAAGGAATGGGTTGGGGGAGAAAATTAAGACGTTGGTTTTGAACACACTAAGTTTAACATGCCTGTTAGACACTCAAGTGAAGCAGCTTGACATGTGACTCTGGAGTTCCGGTCTAGATATAAACACTTGGGGTATATCCAATTATAGAGGAGACTGAAAGCCATTGAATTGTAGAGGGAGAAAAGCAGTATACGCTGGGACTCCAGCCTATCCAGAAACAGGGGATGAAGAGGAACCATGGAAGGACAGGGGTTGTCAGTAAGGAGGGGTTGTCAGTAAGAGAGGAGGAAGATCATGGCAATAGGGTATCCTGGCAGCCAAGGAGAAGAGAGAGGTAAGAGATGTTGCTGAGAGGTAAAAATGAGATATGAAGACAGATAACTGGCCACTGGACTTAACACTTGGAGGTCATCAGTGACTTTAACAAGAGCAGTATCAGTGGATTAGTGAGAGAGAAAGGGAGGAGAGAAGGGGGACACAATGAGAGATAGACAAGTCTTTCAAGTTTTCCTAGACATGAAGAGCAGAAAAGAATGGGACAATATGTGAAGAAGACAGAAGTCTGGAAAGTGGATTGGGGTTTTGTTTGTTTTAAAGGATGAGATTGGATATCACACCAAAAGCTCAGGCTACAAAAGCAAAAATAAATAAATGGGACTACATCACTAAAAAGCTTCTGCACAGCAAAGGAAACAATCAACAAAATGAAAAGGCAAATTATGGACTGGAAAAAAATATTTGCACACCAGGTGTCCAATAAAGGATTAATATTCAAAATTTATAAAGAACTCATACAACTCAATAGCAAGAAAACATATAATATAACCTGATTTTTAAAATAGGCAAAGGGACCTAAATAGACATTTCTCTAAAGAAAACATAAAAATGTCCAACAGGTATATGAAAAAATGCTCAATATCACTAATCATTGGGGAAACACAAGTCAAAGCTACTATGAGATACCATCTCAAACCCATTAGGCTGGCCATTATTAAAAAGAGCTAACAAGTATTGGCAAGGATGTGGAGAAAAGAGAACCCTTGCATACTGTTGGTGGGAATGAAGATTGGTGCAGCCATTATGTAAAACAGTAGGGAGGCTTCTAAATAAATTAAAAGTAGAATTGTCATACGACCCAGCAATCTCTCTTCTGGGTAAACATCCAAAAGAAATGATTTTGCCACCTTGTAAATATATCTGCACTCTCATGCTCATTGCAGCATTATTCACAATAGCCAAGATAGAGAAACAATCTAAATGTCTGTCGACAGAAGAATGGGAAAAAACAGATATATATATTAAATATAATAGAATTATAGAGAGAATATAGGATCTATAGAATAGTATAGAATATTTAATTCAGCCTTTAAAAAAGAGGAGGTCCTGCCATTTGCCACAACATGGATGAATCTGGAGGACATTATGCTAAGTAAAATAAGCCAGAAACAGAAAATTTTTACATGATCTCCCTTACTGTGTGAAATATTTAAAAAGTCAAATATACAAAGATAGAGAATAAAGCAGTGGTTAGGTGAAGGGTAGGGGGGAAGGAAACAGGGAAATGTAGGTCAGAGGACAAAAAGTAGTAGATATTAGGATGAACAAGTCTAGAGACCTAATGGACAACATGACTACAGTTAATAATAGCATGTTATATTTGGGATTTTTGCTAAATGAGTAGATTATAGCTGCTCTGGCCACACACACAAAATGGGCAACTGTGAGATGATGGGTATGTTAATTTGCTTCACTATAGTAACCATTTTACTAGCCATATGTATCTTAGAACATCATATTGTATATTTTAAATATACAAAATAAAATTTGGTTTAAAAAATTACGGGAGAGATATCACAGCATGTTTGTTTGCCAAAGGAAATGATTTGGGAGAAGACAGGTGACAGGTGCAAGATAAAGTCCTTGGGTAGGCAGATGGGCTAGGATCCACAGCACGAGTGGAGGGGCTGTTTGTCTGCAGGAACAGGAGAAAGCAGAGCATCCGGTATGGACATCAGTAGGCTGGGGATGGCAGTGTGAAGCCTACACTAGTGCTGCTGGCAAGCACACAATCCTGGTGATCTTGTTAAAATGAAGACATTGATTTGGGAGGTCTGGGGTGGGGCCTGAGAATCCACATTTCTAACACGCTCCCAAGGTTGCTGGCCATGGACCATCTTGTGAGTAGCAAGGCTGTATGATTGATTTGTTTCTTTAAACAACAATTTCTGATTATAAGAAGAAATGTATGTTCATCTTATGAAAAATACTACATAAAAAATTTTATACCCAGAAATAATCCTTGTTAATATTTAGAAGTATTTGTCAAAGTTTTAAAAATGTGTTTACATATTTGTGTGTATATTAATAACTACTATTTTAGAAAATTATATCTACTGCTTGCTCTTTTAATAATATATTATAATAGTGAGCATCTTCTCATTTCCTTAAACTTTTTAAAAATATGATTTCAAGGAAATCAAGGTATACAAACTGAGATACGGAAAAAATATGTAACTTTATTGAGTTGCTATACAGGACTACACTTTGCTCTGTAGTTCCCATCTCTGGTAATGCAGTGGGGGTGGAATCTTACTCTTTAAAATGAGTAACATTTTTCAAAGAATCATTTAAATATTTTTAAAAGGTTTTAAAGAGTGTGTTATAAGTAAATATGCTATCATTTAAGGTTCACACTCTCTATTAGAACTGTATTTTCTCCCTTCCAAAGAGCTCCCTTCCCACTCCTTTTCCCCCAAGATGACATCTGGGTGTGTTTGTTTTCTGCTGCTGTAACAAAATGCCTGAGATTGGATAATTTATAAAGAAGAGAAATTTAATTTCTCTCACAGTTCTGGAGGCTGGGAAGTCCAAGATCAAGGCTACAACAGGTTAGTGCCCAGTCTCTCTGCTTCTAAGACGGCATCTTGAAGGCTGTGTTCTCCAGTGGGAAGAAATGTTGTGTTCTCACATGGCAGACGAGGAGAAGAAAGGTAGAGCCCATTCCCACACGCCCTTTTCATAGCGGCATCATCCATCAGTGAGGATCCCACCTAAACTCCTCCCATTAGGCCCCACCTCTCAACACTGTTGCAATGGGGATTCAGTTTCTAACACATGAATTCTGGAGGACACGTTCAGATCTAGCAGGGTGCAAAGGAGAGCTTGACTTATGCTGATAGCGGTGGGAGGCCTCTTCTCTGGATGTGGCTCGCTGGGTCCTCACCAGCCTCTACTAAGAAGCCTCTTTTCCCCAATGCTTACCAGGCACCATGCAGTGCTGCCTGCTGTGCAGTGGCTGATTCTGCCAAGACTTCATAGGCACATGGCAGCCCTGATGTATGTCGCTAGACATTGCTATTTGCTCTGGTCTGTGACCTTCTTATCCTTCCCCACATCTCTTTCTGTTCTCTCCACCCTTTTGTAAGCAGCCCCTGGTTCTGCATCACACACACAGTCTGTGAGTCCCTGGACACAGTCACAGGCCATCCATGTAGACATCTCCCTCCAACAACATTGCCCTGCCACTCCCAAGATGTGCAGACTACGCCAAGGAAGTACAGACCTCTCCTGGGTTCTTGGGTTCCCCCAGGCCTACCACCATGGATCATGCCAATGACATCCCTGAGGTTTGTAACTCTGGGAGGGCAAGAGAGACACACTGCAATCTGAACCCCTGCTGCTCTCTGTAACAGGCTCCCCTAAAAAGCTTTATTCCTTCCCTCCTTTGGAAGGGGGAAGCTACCTGCCCCAGATTGCATGTGCCCTTATATCTTGGCTTATAGTAAAAGTACGTATTCAGACTGCCAAATTTTCCTCCTGACATGTGAAGAACAGTTTTGGGAACTTAGAAGCAAGGCTGGCTTTTAAGACTATTATTTCCCTATGGATGAAAAAAAAAATCTAATTTTTTGAAATTTTTTAAAGCTGGACAATGTGCCTTTGTCGTCTTCTTCGCATGGTGCAGTAATCCAAAAACATTAGTTGGCTATATGATTTTTAAAAATTAATGAACAATATTTTACTATATGGTAGACTGTAATTTATTTAACTACTATGCTATGACTGAATACAAATTACAATTTTCAAGGTTTAAAAATAACACTATTGGCTGGGTGTGGTGGCTCACGCCTGTAAACTCAACACTGGGGGAGGCCGAGGCAGGTGGATCACCTGAGGTCAGCAGTTTGAGATGAGCCTGGGCAGCATGGTGAAACCCTATCTCTACTAAAAATACAAAAATTAGCCAGGCAGGGTGATGGGCACCTGTAATCCCAGCTACTCAGGAGGCTGAGGCAGGAGAATCACTTGAACGCAGGAGGCGGAGGTTGCAGTGAGCTGAGACTGGGCCATCGCACTCCAACCTGGGCAACAAGAGCGAAACTCCATTTCAAAAACAAAAACAAAAAAAATCCTACTATTTATATATAAATCTAATATCTGATTTTTTCCTAGGTACCTATTTCTATAAGTGTAATTATAGGAAGAAAGGAAAGGATATGAACATTTTCAAGGCTTTATCTACATACTGTTAATTAGTCTTGCAAAATTTTCATACCAATTTATAATACAAACTGCAGTGCCTGAGAGAAGCTATTTCTCTATATATTTCCCACTCTATTACATTATATTCTTTTTTTCTCCTCTTGTTTTTGTAAGTTGAGGTGAATTTCATATGTAACTTAAAATTAAACATTTTAAAGTGAACAATTATTCAATGACATTTAGTACATTCACAATGTTGTGCTAGCATTCTTTTTAATCTTTGCCAATTTAGTGGTTTAAAAAAGTTCTCTATATTAAATCTTCTTAACCTTTAGGTTAAGAAAAATGTCTAGGGATATTAAACATTTTGCATGTATTTGCAGATCAATGTTTTTTCTTCTCTTGTGAGCTACCTGGACTCTTTCTATTTGGGTGTTTTTTGCAGTGTTTTTTATTTCAAATATTTAATATATTTATAATACATATATTTCAACTATATTTTAACAATTTACCTTTTACTTATAGTATTCTTTGGCATATAAAGTTTTAAATACTTCAAGACTATCCCACACCTTCATATTTCATTTAACTTTCAACTTATTAGGCCCTCACTCACTCTAAGACTGGGTGTCTGTATATTCTTCCAGTTCTTTAATAGTTTAATCTTTTAATCTGGATATTATTTATTTTGTAGGAGGAAGCAAAGTTATTATTTTTCCAAATGATTATCAATGTTCTCAGCATTGTTCACCAAATAAATGCATCTTTATCTATCTAGACTTTCTATTCTATTTCATTAACCTAACTGGCCTATATCTGTATTAAGTTAGACTGTTAAAATTACACTAGGATTTTTAATTCTTCATTCTACATTTTTGCTGTTTCTTTTTAAAAAATCCCTTATGCTTTAAGCTGCAAATAACCAAAAGCTCAATTCCAAGAGGCTTAAACAATAGAGATTTGTTGGCATTGATAACCATAACCATTGATAACCAAATTTCAGGGTTTCCCAAAACAACGGCTATCAATACCATTGAATAACACATGTATTTTCATGTCCTATCTTCCAGCTCTGCCATCCACTGTGTCAAGTTCACTCTGCAGTTAGATCTCCTCATGGGCATAGAATGGCTGCCAGAAGCAGTCTGGATCATTGTATCCTCATTCACATCTGGCAGAAGAGTAAAAGCTACCAGCAAACCATTTTTTGTGTGTCATTCATCTGAATCCTGTCACCTGTCCATTCTCTTATCAATCATAACTAAGGAAAGGATTTAAATTATTTGCTTGGATTAATCAGGGGCACCCATAGACCTGGCATAGAATGGATATTGGGGAGACAATCACAATTTTCATTACAATGAGAATTGCTTAAGGAGTTCAAGATCAACCTGGCCAAGATGGTGAAACCCCATCTCTACTAAAAACACAAAAAATAAGCCGGGTGTGGTGGTGGGCACCTGTAATCCCAGCTACTCAGGAGGCTGAGGCAGATAATTGCTTGAACCGAGGAGGTGGAGGTTTCAGTGAGCTGAGATGGCACCACTGCACCCCAGCCTGGGCGACAGAGTGAAACTCTGTCTCAAAAAAGAAAAATAATAATAATAAAAAAAGAATTGCTTAAATACATTAGTTAATTTGAAATGAATTGATATTGTTATAACATGGAGTCTTTTCATCTAAAACACAGCACCTCTTCTCATTTTTTTCTGCTTTTCCAACATGTATTTCAGCAAAGGCTTATAAATTGTCTTCCCATATATTCTGCACATAATTTATTTACCACATTTGTTTATTTAATTCTATTTATCATATTTGTATTTAACACCTATGTTTATTTAATTCTAGGTATTTTTATTTAGAATTCTACCATGAATGGGATCTTATTTTCTGTTATATTTTCTACCTACTTGTAAGATGAAGGGTTTCTTCATTTTCTTTTGTTTAAACTAGCTTAAGCATGAAAACGTTTACTGATTTATATAACTGGATGTCCTGGCCAGGAAGCCCTTGGCCAAGGAAGAGGCCTGCTGCTTGGGGCCCACACTGTATAAGGTCCCCATGAACAAAGACATAAAAAAATTAACTTATTAAGAAATATATGTAAGAGCCTCTCTCACTCAGAATGTGGCGCTTAGAACTGGCAAATGCAATCCACAATGCTAAACATTCACTCTCTTGACTACCCAACTCAGGTCCCTGGGAAATGTTTCTTTGTATGTCTCGCCCTGTGTTCTCAAAATAAAAAATAACTGTTTCTAAATGCTGTATTACTGTGGCCTTGGAGACAGACCCTGCTTCCAACTACTGGGAGGATCTAAGTAGGAATGCTTAGGTGAAAGATATGACAAATTACCTTGTCAAATCCTTTCTCTTAGAACAAACGCAATCGATTCTTGCATAAGGAAGTGTCTTTCTGTAAGTGTTGAGCATCTATCATCTTGCTTCTCTTTGGTTTCCAATTTGTGTTTCTAGAGAAATAACTCGCATTACTGTTAAATGTGAACATTTGTACATGTAGCTATAACATGCTCCAAGTGTGATACCAGTTCTTTACCTTGATAACTAGATGACCACTTGGCACTAAAATTAAGAATAATTTTATTTTCATGAAAATATAATAAGATTAAATTATAAGACTTTCAAAAGATTAAAGCTGAAATGTTCAGATTAAACACATTCATAAATTATAATTTGTAGTTCATCTTAGAATAGACAACTTGAGATATTTTAGAAGATAAATGACATTTTTGAAAAATACAGAATTTAATCTTTCACATTTTTACAATTGCTATAATTTACTTTTATGAAAACGTTCAAATTGGGCACATTTTAATACAATTACATTTTTTAAATATTTGAGATCATTGGCCAGGCGCGGTGGCTCAAGCCTGTAATCCCAGCACTTTGGGAGGCCGAGGCGGGTGGATCACAAGGTCAGGAGATCGAGACTATCCTGGCTAACATGGTGAAACCCCGTCTCTACTAAAAATACAAAAAACTAGCCGGGCGCGGTAGCGGGCACCTGTAGTCCCAGCTACTTGGGAGGCTGAGGCGGGAGAATGGCGTGAACCCGGGGGGCGGAGCTTGCAGTGAGCCGAGATCGCGCCACTGCACTCCAGCCTGGGAGACACAGTGAGACTCCGTCTCAAAAAAAAAAAAAAAATATTTGAGATCATTACTGTGAATAGAAAAAAATGGGCCGGGCGCGGTGGCTCACGCCTGTAATCCCAGCACTTTGGGAGGCCGAGGCGGGCGGATCACAAGGTCAGGAGATCGAGACCACGGTGAAACCTCGTCTCTACTAAAAATACAAAAAAATTAGCCGGGCGCGGTTGTGGGCGCCTGTAGTCCCAGCTACTCGGGAGGCTGAGGCAGGAGAATGGCGGGAACCCGGGAGGCGGAGCTTGCAGTGAGCTGAGATCCGGCCACTGCACTCCAGCCTGGGCGACAGAGCGAGACTCCGTCTCACAAAAAAAAAAAAAAAAAAGAAAAAAATGAAGTTAAATCTTTTTTTCTTTTTCTTTTTTGAGACTGGGTCTCACTTTGTCGCCCAAGCTGAAGTGCAGTGGTGCAATCACAGCTCACTGTAGCCTGAACATCCTGGGCTCAAGTGATCCTCCTGCCTCAGCCTCCTTAAGTGCTGGGATTACAGGCATGAGCCATGTGCCTGATATGAATATCTTGATTATAATAAAATTAATGATTTTGCTGAAATGAAAGCAAGGAAAAAAAATTTTATAGAATAAATTATAACTCATTTTATCTTATCACTCATCTAAAAATACTACATCATAACACTCAGACATGTATAACTATTAAATTCAATCATTTTTTATATTTTGTTAACTTATAGTCATATGGAAACCATAGCTTTACAGTTTTGATTTGTATTTTTGATTCATATGTCATGAAAGGTTTAATTATCAAGGCAGAGATACAGAACATATTTCCTTTAACAGCTTATTAAGTTGACTTAAAACTCAAGATTTAGAAATAAGGATTGTGGGCCATTTATGTTAAATGGTGGTGATGGCAAATATCTGCAAGTTGTTCCTAGCTTGAGTTATATTTGCCTTTAGCATTTCATCATTATCATGGTGATGTTGGCTTAATATAGATATCCTTTATCCTTTCCATATGAATTATTTCCAGAGCTATGGGGCCAGGTCTCCCTGGCAAGTTTTGTGAACCCTGGGTCTGCTCCAAGATGGGCACTGCCACTATAGGTAAATAACAAGCTAAGAAAAAGAAAAAAACAATTTCCACTTGGTTAAACAAACTGTTCTAAATTCAAGGAGTCTCTGCCAATTGTGTGACTTTGCATGACTGACTCTGCTTTACCTCTCCAGGCCCAAGAGACAAGGCTGTCCAGATACCAAACGGAGGTCACAAATTTTATCTTCTGCCAGGGGTGGTCGCTCACACCTGTAATTCCAGGACTTTGGGAGGCCAAGGCAGGAGGACTGCTTGAGTCCAGGAGTTCAAGACCAGCCTGGAAAACAGAGTCCGCCTCTACAAAAAAAAAAAAGAAAAAATAGAAAAAATAGCTGGGCATGGCGATGCATGCCTGTAGTCTCAACTAGTCAGAAGGCTAAGGTGGGAGAAGTGCTTGAGCCTGGAAGGTCAAGGCTCAGTGAACCATGATTGTGCCACCGCATTCCAGCCTGGGCAACAGAGTGAGACTCTGTCAACAACAACAACAAAATTTATCTTCTCTGTAATCCCAGCACTGTGGGAGGCCAAGGCGGGTGGATCACAAGGTCAGGAGTTCGAGACCAGCCTGGCCAACATGGTGAAACTTCGTCTCTACTACAAAAATTAGCCTGGTGTCATGGCAGGCGTCTGTAATCCCAGCTACTCAGGAGGCTGAGGCAGGAGAATCACTTGAAATCCAAAGGCGGAGGTTGCAGTGAGCTAAGATGTGCCACCACACTCCAGCCTGGGTGAAAAAGCGAAACTCCATCTCAAAAAAAAAAATAATAATAATAATCTATTTTTCTGTTTTCTTTGCTATTTTTAGTGGCAGAATGGTACAAGTTTCTATTAGACATGTAAATTAAGTATATAGGGTTTTGTAAGAGAGGGTCCATCAGATTTTAAGATTTATGGCCTATGTTGTATGAAACTTTTTAAATGTTTATTTTATTTCACAACAAAAAATAAGTTTAATATAAAATGTACATACCAGTGGGGTAAAAAGTCATTACTACTAGTCAGGAGAACCAGTGGCCAGAAGTGGCGTTGTGAGTCAGTGCTCAATAAATATCTGATGAATTAAATTGATTCAAAGATGTGTAAAACAGTTTCTTAAAATTATATCACTGGAAATGGGTATTACAGGATTCAGATTACATGTAATTTTAGGAAAGTTAACAGGAAATTAATATTTATGTGGGGCCTGGCGGAAAGTCCTAGTTACAATGCTAGGAGTTTTCTCTGGTTTAATTCTGCTACTACTATGAGTAGTAGGGATTATTATTACGTTCTTGTTATATATTCAGCCTGTCATGGTGTTCAGCAAGGTTAAGAAACTTGTACAAGGTCAAAAAGCTGGACTTCAGCTCTAATTCTCTCTCACTCCTTCTAACACACTACCTTCCGTAACGCATAAGAGGTTTGTATTATCCCTGACTATCCAATCTAAAGTGTCCTGCCTCACTTACTCTCTTTCATCATCCTGTTTATTTCCTTCTAGGACTTGTCACAATTCACAATTATCTTGTTTATTTGTTACTTATCTGACTCCCTTGAAAAATATTACTGATATGAGAGTGGGTAATTTTTCCAGCTGTTCACAGCCATATCCTAGTGCTTTGAACATAGTAGGTTCTTGATGAATATATTTTGAATACAATGAATGAATGAACACACTTAAGTGCTTTTTGTAACATTAAAACAAGGTTAACCTAAGTAAAGAGATCTGCTATGGTCTGAATGTTTATGTCCCTCCAAAATTCCTGTCTTGAAATCCAATCCCCAATGTGAGGGTATTTGGAGGTGGGTCCTTTGAGAAGTGACTAGGTTGTGAGGGCTAAGCCTGCATGAGTGGGATTAATGTCTGTGGTATTGACAAATATATATTTTGGCTGGGCGCAGTGGCTCATGCCTGAAATCTCAGAATTTTAGGAGGCTGAGGCAGACGATTGCTTGAGCTCAGGAGTTCAAGACAGGCCTGAGCAACATGGCAAAATCCCATCTCTACAAAAAAATACAAAAATTAGCCTGGCATGGTGGTGTATGCCTGTGGTCCCAGTTACTCAGGAGGCTGAGGTGGGAGGATTGCTTGAGCCCAGGATGTTGAGGCTGCAGTGAGCCACGATCATGCCACCACACTTTAGCTTGGACAGGAGAGCAAGACCCTGTCTCAAAAAGAAAGAAAAACAACAAACATATATTTGGTCTTTGATCACAGTTTTCTGGCATAGAACTCTTAAAATCCTTACAATCTCCAAAGTGATGTCTTTTTGTATGCTAATGATTGACTGATGCCTGGCAACCCCCAGATGGTAGCTTTAGGATGGCGGCTGGTCACTGGAAAGACCAAGGCATGATAAGAGGTTTAAGATTTTCAGCCCCACCCACCAACCTCCAGGGAAAGGAGAGAGGCTAAAGGTTAAGCTGATCACCAATGGTCAATGATTAATCAATCATGCCTACTATAAGAATGAAACCTCCATAAAAAAGGTTTTTGAAAATGAAAACAGAAATTAATAAACAGGGTTTGGAGAACTTCCAGACAGCTAAGCACCTGAAGACTCCTGGAGGGTGGTATGCCCAGGACAGCATGGAAGCTCCATGCCCTATGCATCTCTAACTCTGTATCCTTGGTAATATCCTTTATAATAAACTGGTAAATATAAGTTTCCAAGTTCTATGAGCTGCCCTAGAAAATTAATTGATTTCAAAGAGGGGGTCACGGGAACCTCCACTGGAACCCAGCCAGTTTGGTCAGAAGTTCCAGAGGCTCAGACTTGCTACTGATTTCTGGGGCTTAAGAGGGAACCTTGGGGACTGAGCCCCCAACCTGTGGGATCTTGTCAGAGGCATTTGAACTGGAAAAACTCCATCTTGAATAGGAGCTAGGTAAAATAAGGTTGAAACCTACTGGGCTGCATTCCCAGACAGTTAAGACATTCTAAGTCACAGGATGAGACAGGAGGTCAGCACAAGATACAGGTCATAAAGACCTCGCTGATAAAACAGGATGCAGTCAAGAAGTCGGCCAAAACGCACCAAAACCAAGATGGTGATGAGAGTGACCTCTGGTCATCCTCATTGCTGCACTCCCACCAGCACCATGACAGTTTACAAATGCCATGGCAACATCAGGAAGTTACCCGATATGGTGTAAAAAGGGGAGGCATGAATAATCCACCCCTTGTTTAGCATATCAGGAAATAATCATAAGAAAAACGGGCAACAGTAGCCATTCTTTTATTCCTTTCCTTTCCTAATAAGCTTGCTTTCACTTTACTCTGTGGACTTGCCCTGAATTCTTTCCAAGAACCCTCTCTTAGGGTCTGGATCAGGACCGCTTTCCGGTAACCATCAGATGCTATCTCCAAGTAGATAGTGTCAGAATTTAATTTAACAGATACCCAGTTGGTATCTGTCACAAAACTAACTGCTTGCTTGGTGGTGGAGAGACGCTCCTCCCCCAGCCACCCACCCACCCCTCACACCACTTACACTTGGTCACAGGTCTGCATTGATTGTTGTTGAGTGAGAGAAATTTAGAAAGCACTTTGAGTTTTTTCTCAAAAAAACTTCATTTTTTTTCAAATAGACCCTAGAGAGCTTCCTCACCCTTTCCACCATGTGAGGACACAGCAAGAAGACAGCTGTCTACGAACCAGGAAGGAAGCTCCCACAGGACGGTGAATCTGCCGGCACCTTGATCTTGGACATCCCAGCCTCCAGATCCATGAGAAATAAATTTTTGTTGTTTACAAGTCACCCAGTCTATGGTATTTTGTTATAGTAGCTTGAATGGACTAAGACAAGATCTCACAAAGGGTCACTGAATAATGAAGAGAACTTGCAGCCCAGAATTGAAAAGTTCATGGTTACTTTGTTCCAGTCTTATTCTCTTTCCTTAAAACCCTACTCTTAGTGTTTTCAATTATGGTGCTATTTTTACTCAAGTTACATGGTGATCAAACTGTATTCTCTTTCAAATCCTTCCCACTAAATGCTTTGTATTTTTCCTGGAATTGCAAGTACACAAGGAATATAAAAGGGCCACCAAGCCTATTATCCAATATCCACACAAAGTCTGGCCCAGAAAACATAAAAGATGTTAGATTCAAGTTAAAGTACTGTTTACACCAGTTTGTTTAGCTGTTTTAATGAAGACCCTGAACTGGGGATCTTAATGTGGTGGGACTGGGGCACAGCCTTGCTTTCTTCTGTGGTAGCTACACAGTATAGCCAGCCCAATCATCTTGAAAATACATTTCTTTAGTCACTATAAACACTGCACAAAAGAAATCAGGTGGATTAGAATAAATCTCTTACCACTACTGAGTAAACAACTCAAGGTTCATGGTCTAGCCATAACCGTCATTTAAAAATGTGTTTATTGGAAGTTTTTAATGGCATAATAAATGTTTTGATGTATTGTGATAAAAATCAATATAAAAAGTGTACATATACAATAGGGAATTAAAGAAATCCTTGTAAGTCTACATGATGAAATTATACATGGCCAATAAAAATCATGTTTTAGAAGAATCATTAAGAAGTAGGAGGCTCAAGACTAGCCTGGCCAACATAATGAAACCCTGTCTCTAGCAAAAATATAAAAAATAGCCAGGTGTGGTGGCACGCACCTTTAATCCCAACTACACTGGAGGCTAAGGCAGGAGAATTGCTTGAATCTGGGAGGCAGAGGTTACAGTGAGCCGAGATGGTGCCACTGCATTCCAGCCGGGGCAACAGGGTGAGACTCTGTCTCAAAAAGAAAAAAAAAAAAAAAAAAAAGTAGGAGGCCAGGCGCAGTGGCTCATACCTGTAATCCCAGCACTCTGGGAGGCCGAGGAGGGCAGATCATCTGAGGTTGGGAGTTCAAGACCAGCATGGCCAACATGGTGAAACTCCATCTCTACTAAAACTACAAAAAATTAGCCAGGCATGGTGGCGCATGCCTGTAGTCCCAGCTACTTGGGAGGCTGAGATACAAGCATCGCTTGAACCTGGGAGGCGGAGGTTGCAGTGAGCCGAGATCCTGCCACTACACTCCAGCCTGGGGTACAAGAGCAAGACTCTGTTTCAAAAAAAATAAATAAATAAAATAGGGAAATGCTTTCAGTTCATCTGTGTATCAGTCCTGGTCCTGCTAGGAAAGTGATGACATACTCAAACAGAGTGATTGAGAAGAGTGACGAATTGCAAAGGTGTGGGCAGGGATAAGAAACCAGGGAGAGCTGAAGAAGCACCTCAGGGCTGGCAGCACTGGGGATTTATTTCCATTCCTAGGCATGAAAGGGCCAGAGGAAGTAACTACCAGCAAAACACAATAAAACCTGTAGCTCTAGGAGAAGACCTCACACCATGAGCTGTGGACTTAGCAGAAGGATGATGCCTCTTCCAACACACAGCCTGGTGACAAGGGATATCCCAGTCTCTGTCCTCCCACCATCTGATCTCCTATCAGTACCTTCCACGGCAGCATTAGACTGGAAGGTAGAGGGCAAAGGAGCTCATTAATGTAGCCCATCATGGTCAGCCTCCCAGAACACAGGTGGATGGAAGGCGGTGGAATGTGTCTGGCAAGGCAAATGGAGACTAACCAGCAAAATATTTAGTGAAAAACAAAGTATTAAAATCCCAAATCTCTAAATCTATATGTGTCATAGGTCAGGTTCCCTAGCACACAGATTGAGATTTGCATGTGGGTTTGTTGTGAAGCACCCTTGGGAACAGTGCCTGTGAGAGGAGAGGGAAGCTGGATTGACAGAGGGAGAAGTGAACTGTAATGCGGTTGCAACAGAGACCTTGGCCATTTCTACATCGAGTTCTAGAGCTAAGATGGCCCTTCAGAGTTGTCCAAACTGAAGCAAGAAGACTGGACTTTGGTACCCTCTCAACAACAGATTCTTGGATGCAGGCTGCCCCCGTGAGGCCAAGGTCAATTCCTGGACAGACCCATTAGCAGCTAATGCTCCAGGCATTGAGCAACTGAGCATGTCATCGTGAAGGTAGAGGTGGGGATGAGGCTGAGGGAAGCATGCTACAACATCCACTAAGACGTCAGTTAATACATGACTGACTCTGGGTGATAGAATTACACCTAAGATTTTTCCTGCCTTAACATAAATAACTTTCTGTTGTTCCAAGTGTTCTAAAACAAGTATTATATTAGAATACAGAACAATTCAGATGTTACAACAGAGACTTAAGTAGTGTATTCCTCTGTCCTGCAAAAGTTCAGACAGCAGTCCACAGCTGGCATGACAGCTCAACCACCACCAGGGACACTTGGTCCTTCTATCTGGTCGCTCTGCCACCTTCAATGTATGGCTTCCATCTCATGGTTCAAGATGGCTGCTCCAATTCCTGTCTTCACATTTCAGGAGGAAAGGGGAAAGAAAACAGTGGTGGGCACACCCTTGCCCTTTAAGGGCATAACCCAGACACTGAATGCATTTTCATTGACATCTCATTGGTGGCCATACAAGCTTCAAAGAGGCTAAGAAATATGGTCCTTATGCTAGGGGGATGTCTTAGTCGGTTTGGGCTACTAAACAAAATACCTTAGACTGGGTAATTTACAAACAACAGAAACTTATTGCTCACAATTCTGCAGCCAGGAATACCAAGATTGACGCACCAATAGATTCAGTGCCTGATAAAGGCCTGTTCCTCACGGACAGTGCCTTCTATGTATCCTCATATGGTAAAGGGGGTGCGAGAGCCCTCCAAGGCCTATTATAAGGGTGCTAACCCCATTTGTGAGAGCTCTGCCCTTGGGACCTGATCATCTACCAAAAGGCCCCACTTCCTAATACCATCACATTGGGGACTAGATTTCAACATATGATTTTGGAGGCACATAAACATTCAGACCATAGCAGGGACCATGTATACAAGCTTAAGTTCAGGGCTTCTATGACTAAATAAAGAAGGGAACAGTTGCACGTTGGGAAATAACTGGCAGTTTCTACCACAATATGTATTAGTTTGACAATCAGTAAATTTACAGTAAAAAAGCAAAAACAGACCAGGCACGGTGACTCATGCCTATAATCCCAGCACTTTGGGAGGCCAAGGCAGGCAGATTACCTGAGGTCAGGATTTCAAGACCAGCCTGGCCAACATGGTGAAAACCCATCTCTACTAAAAACACAAAAATTAGCTGGGCATGGTGGCACACACCTGTAATCCCAGCTACTCAGGAGGCTGAGGCAGGAGAATTGCCTGAGCCCGGGAGGCAGAGGTTGCAGCGAGCTGAGATCGTGCCACTACACTCCAGCCTGGCTGACAGAGCGAGACTCTGTCTCAAAAGCAAACAGACAAACAAACAAGCAAACAAAAAACACAGTTGTTTGCTAATCTGTATACTCCCAGCAGGCTTAGAAAAAACTATTCTTTTTCCTTGTAATTCCTAATGGGATGCAGATGTGAGTGATCTATCCCCTTGTGTATACATTCCATAGAATGGTGTAAGGACCAAAGTCAGGGCAAAGGCTACTGCTACAATGTCTAGTAATACTGCAGTTTAATCAGTGTGATATTAAGTAGTTGCCAGTTGGTTCAACATTTACTGCTCAGATGGTCAGGTAATTTGCTGTCAAGAATCATAGTCCACGGGGGTCAGCTAACATTATATTTAAAAAGCCACATTCCAGAGGCAGCTTCTACAAATCCTTCTGCTTTGCTAATTGGCATGCTATCTTATCAAAAATAGATTTTTCTTGACTTATTAATTAGCATAATAAATGTTCAAAATGGATTATCACTAGTGAAATTAAAAGTATTCAAAATATGTGGATTACACTGGCCGCAGTGGCTCATGTCTGTAATCCCAGCACTTTGAGAGGCCAAGACAGGCAGATCACTTGAGGTTAGGAGTTCAAGACTAGCCTGGCCAACATGGTGAAACCCTGTCTCTACTAAAAAATTAGCCAAGTATGGTGGTCGGCGCCTGTATCCCCAGCTACTCAGGAGGCTGAGGCAGGAGAATGGTCTGAACCAGGAGACGGAGGTTGCAGTGAGCCAAGATCCCACCACTGCACTCCAGGCTGGGTGACAGAGCAAGACTCCATCTCAAAAAAAAAAAAAAAAAGTGGATTAGCTCCAATGACTTAGAAACACTCACCAATCCTTTCACTAACATGGTATAAGAAGCCAGAGATGCTTATAACATGTACCATAAGGGATAACATCAGAAGGGGCATACTCTTAACTGGTCCCATAACCAGCTATTGGTTTCAAAGAAGTTCTGACTAGATGATCTTTCTTGCTCCTAGAATGTCATGTCTACCTTCAATGAGTTTTGCATATAACATAAATACTATAGTTTGAATGTGTCCCTTCCCAGATTCAGGTGTTGAAATCTAATGGCTAATGTGATGGCATTAAGAGGTGGGGGCTTTAAAATGTGATTAAGCCATGAGGGCTCCCCTTTCACGAGTGAAATTAAGGCCCTTATAAAAGAGGCTTCTTGCAGAGTTCAGAGCTCTTGCTCTTCTACCTTCTTCCTGTGAGGACACAGCACTCACTCCCCTCCAGAGGAGGCAGCAACAAGGTATACCTTGGAAACAGAAAGCAGCCCTCATCAGACATTGGACCTGCCAACACCTTGATCTTGGACTCTCCAGTTTCTAGAATTGTAAGAAAATTAATTTTTGTTCTTTAAAAATTACTCCATCTCAAGTATTTTGTTGGAGCAGCACAAATAAATTAAGACATCCAGAGCACTGGGACTCCACTGCTCTGGAGAAAGTTTGAATGAACTTCTTTGGGCCACTTGCTAATCAATGCTCGATTAATAAATGTTTTTATAGCAACGGGGAAAGGACTCCCTATTCAATAAGTGTTGCTGAGATAACTCACTAACCATATGCTGAAGACTGAAACTGGACCTCCTCCTTACACCACACACAAAAACCAACTCAAGATGGATTAAAGACTTACTTGTGAAACCTAAAACTCTAAAAGCCCTTGAAGAAAACCTAGGAAATGCCATTCGAGATACAGGCCCTGGCAAAGATGTTATGACAAAAACGCCAAAAGCAACTGCAACCCAACCAAAAATTGACAAATAGGACCTAATTAAACTGAAGTGCTTCCACACAGCAAAAGAAACTATCAACAGAGTAAACAGTTCACAGAATGGGAGAAACTATTTTCAAACCATCTCACAAAAGTCTAACATCCAGAATCTATAAGGAATTTAAATTATTATTTACTGATGCCATTAAAAAGTGGGCAAAGTTCATCAACCAGTGAGTGGATAAAGAAAATGTGGTATAGATACACCATGGAATACTACTCAGCCATGAAATGAAATAATGGCCTTCACAGCAACTTGGACGGTGCTGGAGACCATTATTGTAAATGAAGTAACTCAAGAATGGAAAACCAAATACTGTATGTTCTCATTTATAAGGAAGAGCTAAGCTATGAGGATGCAAAGGCATAAGAATTATATAATGGGCTTTGGGGACTCGGGGGGAAGCCCTGGAGCGGGGTAGGGAATAAAAGACTACATATTGGGCACAGTGTATACTCCTCAAGTGATATGTGCACCAAAATCTCAGAAATCACCACTGAAGAACTTATCCATGTAACCAAAAACCACCTGTATCCTCAAAAACTATTTAAAAATTTTTCTAAGTAGGCAAAGGACATGAACAGACACTACTCAAAAGAAGACACATACACACCCAACAAGCACATGAAAAAATGTTCGACATCACTTATCATTAAAGAAATGCAAATCGTCCGGTGCGGTGGCTCACGCCTTTAATCCAGCACTTTGGGAGGCTGAGGCGGGCGGATCATGAGGTCAGGCGATCGAGACCATCCTGGCTAACACGATGAAACCCCGTCTCTACTAAAAATACAGAAAATTAGCTGGGCGTGGTGGCGGGCACCTGTAGTCCCAGCTACTCAGGAGGCTGAGGCAGGAGAACGGCTGAACCCGGCAGGCGGAGCTTGCAGTGAGCCGAGATCGCGCCACCGCACTGCAGCCTGGGCGACAGAGCGAGACTCAGTCTCAAAAAATAAATAAATAAATAAAAAGAAATGCAAATCAAAACCACAATGAGATACCACCTCATACCACTCAGAATGACTATTAAAAAGTCAAAAAATAACAGATGATGGTGAGGTTACAGAGAAAAGGGAATCCTTATATACTGCTGGTGGGAGTGTAAATTAGTTCGGCCACTGTGGAAAGCAGTTTGGAGATTTCTCAAATAACTTACATAGAACTACCATTTGATCCAGCAATCCCATTATTGGGTACATACCCAAAGGAATATCAATCTTTCTAACACAAAGACACATAAAGATGTATGTTCATTGCAGCACCATTCACAATAACAAAGACATGGAATCAGCCTAAATGCCTATCCACGGTAGACTGGATAAAGTAAATGTGGTACATATATACCAGGGAATACAAAGCCATAAAAAAGAATGAGATAAAGTCCTCTGCAGCAACATGGATGGAGTTGGAAGCCATTTTCCTAAACAAACTAACGCAGGAACAGAAAACCAAACCCTTCATGTCCTCACTTGTAAGTGGGAGCTAAACATTGAGGACACATGGACACAAAGAAAGGAACAACAGACACTGGGGCCTACTTGAAGATGCAAAGTGGGAGGAAGGTGAGGATCAATAAACTACCTATTGGGTACTATGTTTATTACCTGGGTGACAAAATCTTATGTACACCAAACCCCCACGATATGCAATTTATCTCTAGAACCACCCTCCCCCCGCCAATGTATCCCTGAAACTAACAGGTTTGTTTTTGTTTTTGCTTTTTTTGAGACGGAGTCTTGCTCTGTCGCCCAGGCTGGAGTGCAGTGGCCGGATCTCAGCTCACTGCAAGCTCCACCTCCTGGGTTCGTGCCATTCTCCTGCCTCAGCCTCCCGAGTAGCTGGGACTACAGGTGCCCGCCACCTCGCCTGGCTAGTTTTTTGTATTTTTTTAGTAGAGACAGGGTTTCATCGTGTTAGCCAGGATGATCTCGATCTCCTGACCTCGTGATCCACCCAACTTGGTCTCCCAAAGTGCTGGGATTACAGGCACTAACAGTTTTGTTTTTTTTTTAAATACAAAAAATAAAGCTTGTATGTGTGACTGAGTTTTGCCTGAATCTTGTTTTTATTATTACCTGGTAGCTGGTTTGTGAGAGAGTAGCTAAACACACTCCCTCAAACCTTGATAGTTATTCTTACTCCTCAAAAAGAACCTGAGTTATGCATGCCAAATTGGTTTAGTCTCAATTTGCAACACACACACTCTGCTAACCAGGCCAAATTCGGGGGATATCAAAAGAGAAGATATGATTCTTATCTTTCCAGAATAATCCATTTATTCAGAATTAGTTTAGGGGAATATTTTACTATTCCACTCTTGGGAATAAATACATTAATTTCTTCATGGTAAAATTCCTACCTTTCACTCTATCAATTCGTTCATTATAATAAACTTGCAGTAAGTGCCAGAAAATTGATGTTCTTCAACAGGGTCAATAGCCTACAACCCACAGACTAAATCTGCCTTTCATCTTTTCTATAACCCACAAGCTAAGAATGGTTTTCACATATTTAAATGATTAGAAAATAATAATATTCACGACATGGGAAAATTATGTGAAATTCATATTTCAGCATCCATTAATAAGGTTTTTTTGGGACACAGTTTCATCCATTTGTTTACATAGGTCTTTGGCTGCATTGGTGCTATAGTGGCAGAGCTGAGGTTGCAACAGAGAATGTTTGGCCCCTGAAACCTGAACTATTTGCTATCTGATCCCTCACATAGAAAAAAGTCTGCTGGCCCTTTTCTTGATGATGGCGATATACCACTGAACAAGCCAGCATATAGGCTCAATTCTCATGGGGCTTAGAATCCTGCGGGAGGCAGATGATAAACAAATAGATGTGAAAATATCCAACAACAGTAAGTGCTATGGTGAAAATAAGAATGAAGTGATAGGGACACCAGCAATGTCCTTTCTAGGGATGTGATATTTCAGCTAAGACCTGAATGATGAGAAGGAGGCTATCATGTAAAGATAGGTAAAATGTTCCAGATGAAGTCCCTCAGGGAACTCCTGAAGCTTAGAGTATAGGGAAGCAAGAAGGTGGGAAATGGGGTAACTGACAGAAGAATATGCTTACTCTTCATTCCTCTATAGATTGTCAGACACAGGAACAAATCTTTCTGGAACTTGGCAAAAGCCATGGAAGAGTTATTAATAACCACTTGGTCAGTGTAAATGACACAGCATCAGAAGGGAAGAGGCTGAGAGATTGCACCATTTCTCTCAGTTCATACCCTAGAAGAAGTAGCAATTAATCTGCAAAATTTCTCTCTATCTCCCCACTTTTCCTCTTTAAAGTATCTGAGAAAAGATGTAACTGAGTGGAAATCAGTTTGGTAACATGTAACCCTTGCACAATGCAAGGTCCATGAGCTATGCTCTTGGCATAGGAGGGAGCTAAGAGATTAGTGAGGTCCGTTCCAAGATGGCCAAAGCTCCTGTCTGCAGCTCCCAGCATAATCAACACAGAAGACGGATGATTTCTGCATTTCCAGCTGAGGTACCTGGTTCATCTCATTAGGAATGGTTGGACAGCCCATAGAGGGTGAGCCACAGCAGGGCAGGGAGTTGCCTCACCTGGGAAGTGCAAGGGATAGGGGGATTTCCCTTTCCTAGCCACGAGAAGCTGTGACAGACTGTAACTGGAAAAATGGGACACTCCTGCCCAAATACCGTGCTTTTCTCATGGTCTTAGCAACCAGCAGACCAGGGGATTATCTCCCATGCCTGGTTTCGCAGGTCCCACACCCACGGAGCCATACTCACTGCTAGTGTAGCAGTCTGAGATCAACCTGTGAGGCTGCAGCCTGGCACAGGGAGGGGCGTCCACCATTGCTGAGGCTTCAGTAGGTAAACAAAGTGGCCGGGAAGCTCAAACTGGGCGGAGTCCACTGCAGCTCAGCAAGGCCTACTGCCTCCACAGAGCCTACCTTTGTGGGCAGGGCATAGCTGAACAAAAGGCAGCAGAAACTTCTGCAGACTCAAACGTTCCTGTCTGACAGCTCTGAAAAAAGCAGTGGTTCTCCCAGCACTGTGTTTGAGCTCTGAGAATAGACTGCCTCCCCAAGTGGGTCCCTGACCCCCATGTAGCCTAACTAGGAGACACCTCCCAGTAGGGGCCAACAGACACCTCATACAGGCAGGTGCCCCTTCAGAGGAAGGACCAGGCAGCAACATTTGCTGTTTTGCAGCCTCCACTGGTGATACCCAGGCAAACAGGGTCTGTAGTGGATCTCCAGCAAACTCCAACAGACCTGCAGCTGAGGGATCTGACTGTTAGAAGGAAAACTAACAAGCAGAAAGGAATAGCATCAACATCAACAAAAAGGACATCCACACCAAAACCCCATCTGTAGGTCACCAACATTAAAGACCAAAGGTAGATAAAACCACAAAGATGGGAAGAAACTAGAGGAGAAAAGCTGAAAATTCTAAAAACCAGAGCGTCTCTTCTCCTCCAAAGGATCGCGCTTCCTCGCCAGCAATGGAACAAAGCTGGACAGACAATGACTTTGACAATTTGACAGAAGTAGGCTTCAGAAGGTTGGTAATAACAAACTTCTTCGAGCTAAAGGAGTATGATCTAACCCATCACAAGGAAGCTAAAAACCTGGGGAAAAGGTTAGACAAATGGCTAACTAGAATAAACAGTGTAGAGAAGACCTTAAATGACCTGATGGGGCTGAAAACCATGGCACGAGAACTACATGATGCATGCACAAGTTTCAATAGCCAATTCAATCAAGAGGAAGAAAGGCTATCGTGATTTAAGATCAAATTAATGAAATAAAGCAAGGAGACAAGATTAGAGAAAAAAGAGTAAAAAGAAACAAAGCCTCCAAGAAATGTGAGACTATGTGAAAAGACCAAATCTACATTTTATTGGTGTACCTGAAAGTGACGGGGAGAATGGAACCAAGCTGGAAAACACTCTTCAGGATATTAACCAGGAGAACTCCCCAAACCTAGCAAGGCAGGCCAATATTCAAATTCAGGAAACACAGAGAAAACCACAAAGATACTTCTTGAGAAGAGCAACCCCAAGACACCTAATTATCAGATTCACCAAGGTTGAAATAAAGAAAAAATGTTAAGGGCAGCCAGAGAGAAAGGTCAGGTTACCCACAAAGGGAAGCCCATCAGACTAACAGCAGATCTCTTGGCAGAAACACTACAAGCCAGAAGAGATTGGTGGCCAACATTCAACATTCTTAAAGAAAAGAATTCTCAACCCAGAATTTCATATCCAGCCAAACTAAGCTTCATAAGTAAAGGAGAAATAAAATCCTTTACTGAGAGATTTTGTCATCACCAGGCCTGCCCTACAAGAGCTCCTGAAGGAAGCACTAAACATGGAAAGGAACAACTGGTACCAGCCACTGTAGAAACAAGCCAAATTGTAGAAACCATCAATGCTATGAACTAGCTAACATCATAATAACAAGATCAAATTCACATATAACGATATTAACATTAAATGTAAATGGTCTAAATGCGCCAATTAAAAGACACAGACTGGCAAATTGGATAAAGGGTCAAGACCCACAAGTGTGCTGTATTCAGGATAGCCATCTCACATGCAGAGACACACATAGGCTCAAAACAAAGGGATGGAGGAAGATCTACCAAGCAAATGGAAAGCAAAAAAAAAGCAGGGGTTGCAATCCCATTCTCTGATAAAACAGACTTTAAGCCATCAAAGATCAAAAGACACAAAGAAGGCCATTACATAATGGTAAAGGGATCAATTCAACAGGAAGAGCTAACTATCCTAAATATATATGCACCCAATACAGGAGCACCCAGATTCATAAAGCAAGTCCTTAGAGACCTACAAAGAGACTTAGACTCCCACACAATAATAATGGTAGACTTTAACACACCACTGTCAACATTAGATAGATCAACGAGACAGCAAGTTAACAAGGATATCCAGGAATTGAACTCAGCTCTGCACCAAGTGGACCTAACAGACATCTACAGAACTCTCCACCCCAAATCAACAGAATATACATTCTTCTCAGCACTACATCACACTTATTCCAAAACTGACCACATAGTTGGAAGTAAAGCACTCCTCAGCAAATGTAAAAGAACAGAAATTATAACAAACTGTCTCTCAGACCACAGTGCAATCAAACTAGAACTCAGGATTAAGAAACTCACTCAACACCACTCAACTATATGGAAACTGAACAACCTGCCCCTGAATGACTACTGGGTACATAATGAAATGAAGGCAGAAATAAAGAAGTTCTTTGAAACCAATGAGAACAAAGACACAATGTACCAGAATCTCTGGGACACATTTAAAGCAGTGCATAGAGGGAAATTTATAGCACTAAATGCCCACAAGAGAAAGCAGGAGAGATCTAAAATTGACATCTTAACATCACAGTTGAAAGAACTAGACAAGCAAGAGCAAACAAACTCAAAAACTACCAGAAGGCAAGAAATAACTAAGATTAGAGCAGAACCAAAGGAGATAGAGACACAAAAAAGCCTTCAAACATCAATGAATCCAGGAGCTGGTTTTTTTGAAAAGATCAACAAAATTGATAGACTGCTAGCAAGACAAATAAAGAAAAAAAAAGAGAAGAATCAAACAGATGCAATAAAAAAGGATAAAGGGGATATCATCACCGATCCCACAGAAATACAAACTACCATCAGAGAATACTACAAACACTTCTATGCAAATAAACTAGAAAATCTAGAAGAAATAGATAAATTCCTGGACACATACACCCTCCCAAGACTAAACCAGGAAGAAGTTGAATCCCTGAATAGATCGGTAACAGGCTCTGAAATTGAGGCAATAATTAATAGCCTACCAACCAAAAAAAGTCCAGGACCAGACGGATTCACAGCCGAATTCGACCAGAATTCAAAGAGGAGCTGGTACCGTTCCTTCTGAAACTATTCCAATCAATAGAAAAAGAGGGAATCCTCCCTAACTCATTTTATGAGGCCAGCATAATTCTGATACCAAAGCCTGGCAGAGACACAACAAAAAATGAGAATTTTAGACCAATATCCCTGATGAACATCGATGCAAAAATCCTCAATAAAATACTGGCAAACCAAATCCAGCAGCACATCAAAAACCTTATCCACCACAATCAAGTCGGCTTCATCCCTGGGATGCAAGGCTAGTTCAACATATGCAAATCAATAAACGTAATCCATCACATAAACGGAACCAAAGACAAAAACCACATGATTATCTCAATAGATGCAGAAAAGGCCTTTGACAAAATTCAACAGCCCTTCAAGCTAAAAACTTTCAATAAACTAGGTATTGATGGAACGTATCTCAAAATAATAAGAGCTATTTATAACAAACCCACAGCCAATATCATACTGAATGGGCGAAAACTGGAAGCACTCCCTTTGAAAATCAGCACAAGACAGGGATGCCCACTCTCACCACTCCTATTCAACATAGTGGCGGAAGTTCTGGCCAGGGCAATCAGGCAAGAGAAAGAAATAAAAGGTATCCAATTAGGAAAAGAGGAAATCAAACTGTCCCTGTTTGCAGATGACATGATTGTATATTTAGAAAACCCCATCATCTCAGCCCAAAATCTCCTTAAGCTGATAAGCAACTTCAGCAAAGTCTTAGGATACAAAATCAATGTGCAAAAATCACAAGCATTCTTATACACCAGTAACAGACAAACAGCCAAATCATGAGTCAACTCCCATTCGCAATTACTACAAAGAGAATAAAATACCTAGGAATCCAACTTACAAAGGATGTGAAGGACCTCTTCAAGGAGAACTACAAACTACTGCTCAACAAAATGGAAGAGGACACAAACAAATGGAAGAACATTCCATGCTCATGGATAGGAAGAATCAATATTGTGAAAATGACCATATTGCCCAAGGTAATTTATAGATTCAATGTCATCTTCATCAAGCTACCAATGACTTTCTTCAAAGTATTGGAAAAAACTACTTTAAAGTTCATATGGAACCAAAAAAGAGCCTGCATTGCCAAGACAATCCTAAGCAAAAAGAACAAAGCTGGAGGCATCATGCTACCTGACTTCAAGCTATACTACAAGGCTACAGTAACCAAAACAGCATGGTACTGGTACCAAAACAGAGATATAGACCAATGGAACAGAACAGAGTCCTCAGAAATAACACATCTACAACCATCTGATCTTTGACAAACCTGACAAAAACAAGAAATGGGGAAAGAATTCCCTATTTAATAAATGATGCTGGGAAAACTGGCTAGCCATAGGTAGAAAGCTGAAACTGGATCCCTTCCTTACACCTTATACAAAAATTAATTTAAGATGGATTAAAGATTTAAATGTTAGACCTAAAACGATAAAAACCCTAGAAGAAAACCTAGGCAATACCATTCAGGACATAGGCATGGGCAAACACTTGACTTAAAACACCAAAAGCAATGGCAACAAAAGCCAAAATAGACAAATGGGATCTAATTAAACTAAAGAGCTTCTACACAGCAAAAGAAACTACCATCAGAGTGAACAGGCAACCTACAGAATGGGAGAAAATTTTTGCAATCTACCCATCTGACAAAGGGCCAATATCCGGAATCTACAAATAACTTAAACAAATTTACAAGAAAAAAACAAACAACCCCATCAAAAAGTGGGTGAAGGATATAAACAGACACTTCTCAAAAGAAGACATTTATGCAGCCAACAGATACATGAAAAAATGATCATCACTGGTCATCACAGAAACGCAAATCAAAACCACAATGAGATACCATCTCACAACCAGTTAGAATGGCAATCATTAAAAAGTCAGGAAACAACAGGTGCTGGAGAGGATGTGGAGAAATAGGAACACTTTTACATTGTTGTTGGGAGTGTAAATTAGTTCAATCATTGTGGAAGACAGTGTGGCAGCTCCTCAAGGACCTAGAAGTAGAAATACCATTTGACCCAGCTATCCCATTACTGGGTATATACCCAAAGGATTATAAAACATGCTACCATAAAGACACATGCACACGTATGTTTACTGCAGCACTATTCACAATAGCAAAGACTTGGAACCAACCCAAATATCCATCAATGATAGACTGGATTAAGAAAATGTGGCACATATACACCATGGAATACTATGCAGCCATAAAAAAGGATGCATTCCTGTCCTTTGCAGGGACATAGATGAAACTGGAAACCATTATTCCCAGCAAACTATCACAAGGACAGAAAACCGAACACCGCATGTTCTCACTCATAGGTGGGAATTGAACAGCAAGAACACATGGACACAGGGCAGGGAACATCGCACACTGGGGCCTGTTAGTGGGTGGGGGGCTGGGGGAAGGATAGCACTAGGAGAAATACCTAATGTAAATGACAAATTGATGGGTGCAGCAAACCAACATGGCACATGTATACCTATGTAACAAACCTGCATATTGTGCACATGTACCCGAGAACTTATTAAATACAAGAAAAAAGAGATTAGTAAAGTTCAATTTATTCTACTCATCTACATACTGCTCCCACTCCAGATGTGGAAGCTAAATTAGTCTCCACACCCTTCACTGTCATAGGTTACACACATTGCTGTGAAAAATCAGTCAGCATGATTGACATTTCATCAATTTTGATGAATCAGGGAAAAGGAGGAAATTCAACCAAGGCCAACACTTCAGTTGGTACAGTGTTCATAAACAAAGCACATGATCATATGAAACATCTTTAATTTTAAAAGCTTTGCCTCAAGTAACTGACTTTTGTCTCTTAGCAAGCAAATACATATATATATATACACACACACACACACACACATGTGTATATTTATATACATATTTTTTTAATGGCCATGGTTAGAGGGAATATAATTTTTATTTTTCTAGAGAAAGGGTCTCACTCTGTTACCCAGGCTGAAGTGCAGTGGTACAATCATAGCTCACTGCAGCCTCAAACTCCTGGGTTCAAGGGATCCTTCCTGTCTCAGCCTCCTGAGTAGCTGGGACTACAGACACATCCCACCATCCTTGGGTAATTGTATTTTTTATTTTTGTAGAGATGGGGTCTCCCTATGGTGACTAGGCTGATCTTGAACTCCTGGGCTCAAGTGATCCTCCTCCCTCAACCTCCCAAAGTGGTAGGATTACAGGTGTGAATCGCCACACCCAACCCAAGAATATCAATTTTTAAAACCAACATTCCAATTAGTACAGGGAAAGAAAACTGCACCTTTTTAAAGAAAAGCCCCTTAGAGAGGAGAAAGAACTGTAATTAGAAAGGTATTAAGAACTAAAAAGCCGTTTTTAACTTGTTTCCTAAGAAACCAAAAAATAGAACTGACAAGTACAACTTCCAAAGAAGCTTAGATTTACTTACTCTATTATTAAAATTTCCAGTTCAAAATTTTTTAGAATTACTAATGAAAGGGGTGAAAAAAGCTCTTACAGGAAAAAAACTAAGTTCCTCCAGTTAAATGCTTCTACTAGTGAAAATTGACCTTCATGAGCAAAGAAAACAACAGAGCTGCTCTCAAACAGGTTAATAATATATTTAGCAACCAACACCACATTGTGATTCTTAGACAACCACAAATGACACAAGATAGTCTCCTAAATTTGTGGACTTAACTTTTTGGCATAACATAGCTTTTTGGCAGATAAATTTGCTTAATAGAGAAGATGTACACTTGGCCATCAGGAACTAAAGCTCTTAGTAGATGGGTAACAGCTTGTCCCCTGATAACATTCCCATATTCCATTTGGTATCTTCGGTATGGGGAGGAAACCTGTGGACTGTATTTCTTTATGTCTGAAGCCCTTCTGAGTAGTTTTATGAGATTAAAATGGTCATATTTGGGGCTGGACAGCAGACACGAAGGAAGGCCAGCATGAACCTTTGGGAATGTGCACTCTGGCTCAAGCACTCCAGCCTCTCCCCTGCTGATCACATATGGGGAGGGCGAGGTACAAGGTTAACCTTGAGAGGAGCTCTGGCTCAGAGGTCCCAGCCCAGGATCTGTCACATACACACAGAAGGCAGCCCAAAGAGTATGAAATGCCCAGCCCTCCCGATAGTCTTGATAGCCTCCCAGTACAACCAGCCACTCCAGTAAATAAACAAAGTGAGCCCTGGCATTTCCCTGTGACGGACTTGGATGGCGCTGCACCTCACAGGGGCAGTGAGGAGGTGATTGTGTCAGGCAGTGGAGAATGACTGAGACCTGCAGCGAGGTCTGCAGGGCAGTAAAATCAGATGCTAAGAGACCCTCCTCCCACCTTTGACTGCGTAACTACTTCATTACAGGAGTTCCAGGCCTTCAGATATTAAGGTCCAGAGACCGAAAGTATAAAGCATATCCTCCTTCCTTTTGCCTATCCAAATCCTAACCTTTCCTTTTAAAAATCCCTATTCTTTATGAAGTCATATTACAATCCCTGCCCACAAGAGTTTCCCATCTAGCTGGAGAAATGAATATGCTTCCAACCGCCTAAGAGATTGTGTCTATTCTGTGATTTAAAAAAAAACAAAACAAAAAAACTATTTAAACAAAAATTTTTGTAACAGGATTTGGAAGTAAAGCTTTTTTCCTATCACCTAGAATTGGCAACCAAGTATCACTAAGTATCACTGAATGCTAAAAGAAGAAATGAACTGGTCAGGCATGGTAGCTCATACCTGTAATCCAAGAACTTTGGGAGGCAGAGGTGGGCAGATGGCTTGAGGCTGGCAGTTTGAGACCAGCCTGGCCAACATGGTGAAATCCCACCTCTACTACTAATACAAAAATTAGCCGGGCATGGTGACACACACCTGTAATCTCAGCTACTCAAGAGGCTGAGGCAGGAGAATCGTTTCAACTCAAGAGGTGGAGTTTGCAGTGAGCCAATAAAGCGCCACTGCACACCAGCCTGGGCGACAGTGAGAGTCTGTCTCAAAATAAAAAGAAGAAATGAACAACTGGAGCCAGATTCCTCCTGGAGGGCACCTTAGGACACAACTTACATAGTTCTAAAAATATAAAAACTGACTGCTGATGCATTAACCAAAAGTCACATAAAAGCATAATGGGGAAAATGAGGGAAGGAAAGAGTAGTGTAAGAGTCACATCTTCATCTACCATAATAGGACATCAATAGATTTGTCTATCACAGTAAAAAGTCACTAGATAATATCTAAAGTTAATGATATAAGAGATACCAGTAATTTTGAAATTAGGAGGAATACTCAAAAAAATCACTAAAACTACTGTTGAAGAGTGGGATGGGATGGGTTAAAGAGGCAGGAGGTGCTGGTTTTTAAATATTTTTAGCACTGTTTGACTCTTAATATGCAGGTATTATTTCATTAATTATTAGAATTATTTAAAAATAAAATTAACTTATAGAAGGCAGTATTTTTCTCTAGGGGAAAAAAAAAAAACACACATAAATTTCATGGGCCTTTCCTGTGCGGTGTTTGTCAGAAAATGTTGTCTAGAGTACATGGATACGGCTGGTAAGTAGTAGCTAGACTTACATCAAATTCCTAGAGGTTGGCCAGGCGAAGTGGATCATGCCTGTAATCCCAGCACTTTGGGAATCCAAGGTGGGAGGGTTGCATGAGGCCAGCCTGGCCAACATAGCAAGACCTCCTCTCTCTTAAAAAAAAAAAATTCCAGAGGCTGAGGATTGTTTATCACATAGTTTGATGTAGGATCCAAATGAAGGTGAGAATGTGTGTATTTATTTCAGTAACATCCATAGATTTGAAATTGAAGCCAAAGGGGGATAGGGAGGCTCTCATGGGTGGATTCCAAGCATGAAAGAAACAAATCAAAATCAGACCTAAGAAAGAGAAACAACACGCCAGGACCCAAGAACGCAAGCCTGCAACTCCAATGGCACTACACATGCTAATTAGCCCTGGAAGATTCACTGCTCAAATCATCTACTGGAGTCATCAGAAAAAGGGCGACCTCTGCTAAATAGCTTCCATCCTGTGGGGGGGAAAAGGAAGCGATATGTATAACGTACTTTAGAAAGAATAGCATTCTAAATTATTTAGGCAGAAAATTTCTTCTTTAACACTCCTGATCGGCTCTTTGGGCAGCAAAACCAAGCTTTACAAATCCCAACAGGTTTAAAGGAAAATGATGCCAAAAATAAAGCTTTGGCTCATCTTACCAGTGTTTCACCTCAATTGTCTATTTTATAGGCCATTTAAGTGAAAGCATGGACTAAAAATTTTGACTTTGTCATCCTCAGCTATCCAGGAAATGGCAATACTTAAAATTCTATTTCTAATACAATTATAATTAATGTGTTATCTATAATACACCCTCTACAGTGCTCCTGTTTTATCATCCATTTTACATTTTCCCGAGAGATACTGTATATTCATTTTCACTGCTCTCTTTTTAAAATTCATTGGCTTTCTTTAATTAAATGACTACTATTATATCTATTTTAAAATAACTCAGCTGATATATAACAATAATGGCTCTACTATACCTGTCTAAATATTATCCCAGTAATGCATCTGGAATTATATTAATAACACTTCTCTTGGTAATATCTAATTACTTTTTATGGTTTCTAACTCACCATTCATGTGGCTTTTTTCCTTTATTGGACATTTGGATATAGCAGATTATTTTATTTAATTCCATTTTATTTTATTTTGTTTTGAGACGGAGTCTCCTTCTGTGGCCCAGGCTGTACTGCAGTGGTGTGATCTCAGCTCACTACAACTTCTGCCTCCCGGTTCAAGCGATTCTCCTGACTCAGCCTCCCGAGTAGCTGGGATTACAGGCGCGTCCCACCATGCCTGGCTGAATTTTTTTTTTTTTTTTTTTTCCCCAATAGAGATGGGATTTCACCATGTTAGCCAGGCTGGTCTTGAACTCCTGACCTCAGGTGATATGCTCACCTCAACCTTCCAAAGTGCTGGGATTACAGGCGTGAGCCGCTGTGCCTGGCCTGGATATGGCAGATTTGATACCATGGTTTTGTCTGAAGACAATAGAAAAATGAGTATTTTGACAGAACAGTTTGGAGAAATGTACATCAAAATATAGAAACAATTTTTATAAAAAACTACAGTAATAATTGGGATGGGGAAATGGGATGGAATGAGGCTCTGGGGTGGCACGGAGTCCAAGAACAGGATGAAGATTTCTATCTTTCATATTATGTGGTAATTTTTTTAAATTGGCTTATTATTTAGAACTTATCAAAATATTCCAGACTCAAAACAATTCCATCACAGACTGATAAACAATTAGCCATTCTCTCTGAACCTGTTTAGGTATCTCCTACATAACTCTCTTCCCACTGGATTATTGTTTATGAAAGCCCAAAGTATTTAAATAAAATTATGGATGTCATAACATTTCACCCAAATACTTCAGTATACAGCTATAAAAAATAAAGACATTTTCCTACATAACCATGATGATATAACACATAACAAATGTAATACTAATTCCTTAATGTTCTTTCATACCCAGGTCATATTCAAATGCCTCAATAGTTCCTCCCCCAAATGTTTCTTACAGCAAGTTTATCCAAATCAGAAAAAAAAACTGCATCTATATAATATTTGTGATACAAATATAGAAAAATACTACAACTGTGAAATCTAAATGTGTGTATTACACTATTCCCTGTCTTTTCTCTGGATTTGAGATTTTTTGTAATACAATGTCCAAAAGATTAACACCATTATATCTTTTCAGATATGATTATAAATGTAACAGAGGAGGGTATTGTCTAGACTGTGCTACTGGGCCCTGTCCTGTTCAAAGCTGTCATCAGTTATTTGGACAATGATATAGAAATGATCCTTATCAAATTTCTCATTTGATGAGCTAGGAGAAATAATGAACATGTTAGATAATTGAATCAAGAGCCAAAAACACTTTGACAAACTAAATATAGCAGACTGCTGAGGAAATGAGTGGCGATACATTGGATGCCTTTTTATGTTCAGTAAGAGCTGGAGGCAAAAGGTCACAGGTCGATAGATGCCGTAATGAAGAAGGGTCCTACGGATTACCAGTAGCTTTGGTGATGGCCAGATCAAATGGAATTGCCTGAAGCATTAAAAAAAAAAAAAAAAAAAATTACAGCTCTTTCAGAATTTGTCCAGCAGGTTTTCTGGTTTTTACTGGAAAATACCTCACACACACAAAAAGAAAAATTAAAATAAATTTTAAAATAGAGTCCTTTATCAAGAGGGCCTGCTGCCCTCCTGGCCTGTGAGCTACATCTGTCAGCCTTGTGAGATGAGCATTGCCAGCGAACTGAGGTGGCAAATGTGAGACTAGGAAATGGAGGTGAGGGGCATAAAAGGTGGGGATACAAAAGCCAAATTGCTACAGAATCTTGAAGGAAGTTTCCATCGTTATGGGAAATCTTCAAGGTGAGTAGCAAGGTAGACTAACCATCTTGGCATCGAATTCAAGCACCTGAACTGATATTCAGATATTCAGAGAATATCTTATCCTGTGCTTGGCATATTTCACAAGGACAGATGTGTCAGCCACCTGGAGATGCAGACATGCTAATGAGCAATTTTTTAAAAGTCATAGTATCTGAATGGAGGTCACCTTGGCATTCACAAGGGAAACAGAAGGATCTCAGTTTGTACAAAGGTTAAAATTCTTTATTCAGTCTGAAGAGTTTTCTGAATCAAATCCTCCATGTCTTGCTTCATTCTCTATGTATACTCTTCTGTGTCTACCCATCCATCTCTCCTCAAGTCCTTGAGGGCAGAGACTATATTACTCATCTTTGTATCCACAGTTCCCAACACTCTGCCTGACATATAGCAGATACTTTATAATATTTGTGGAATGAATCAATGCTTGCCCAGAGGACACAGGTAACAATCAAATGCATCAGCTTATGCTGTATCGGAGACTACATAGCCCTCTGGGTGCTTTCCGACAACAGCATGGCCAAGTGGAGCACACTTTGATCTCCTTGACTGACCAACCAGGCAGTAATTGAGGCTGCACCTAGATAAGAGCATTAAGAATGATGCATCACTAAGCCAATGGACCAGGGTCTGATATTGCTGGATGGTTGTTTAAACTGAATGTAAGACTTTAAACTTTTAGATCACAGTGTCACATGAGTATGTTTTGGTGGATTAAGGCAGTATGTTTTCTGCAACATGTCAGGCTGGATAGCTCTGATTCAACATGCTCACATGGGTTTCTGGGACTTTTAGAGAGATAACCCTCTGCAAAACGGCCACTAATCATTCATTTTATACACACACACACACACACACACACACACACACACACACATATATTCCTTGGATTTCCTACCAGAAGATTCCTTCATCCAGAGTCCAAGACGCACTGACTTTCCCTTGGCGGGGCAGGGGTAGGGAAGAAACTCACAGGAAGACTGGTTTGCTCTCCTGGCACCCAGTCTCCTCTCCAGTCTAAGGCACTAATGATCAGGTCAGATCAGCTCTGTGAACAATCTTAACATGGATGGGGCATCAGGTGGTATTGCCTTCAAGTGTACTTTCCTCTGCCTCAAGTCTTAGAGGACTTTGGTTGTCTCGTGTGTGTGTGTGTGTGTGTGTGTGTGTGTGTGTGTGTGAAAGAGAGAGACAGAAAGAGACAGAGACAGACAGAGACCAGATGACCTCTCAGGTCCCTTCTAGATCTAAAATTTTAAGACAGTTGTTTTGAAAGTACTAACAATGAATCGCCAGCTTTGGAATTTGTGACTAGCAGTATTCAAAACATATTCATGATTGCAGGAAATAAGGCAGAGGACCCTAAAGAGAGATACAAAAACAAAAAGGTGAACGTGAGTGAAATAATATATCAACTTCAAATCATTAGCAAGGTAATACCACTGAAATCAACTAGTCTATAGTGCCTCCAAGATGGTTAGTTAGAAAGTAAGGCTGTTTCACTACTTACAATAGCAAATAGCAAAGACTTGGAACCAACCCAAATGCCCATCAATAATAGACTGGATAAAAAAAATATAGCACATATACACCATGGAATACTATACAGCCATAAAAAGGAATGAGTTCATGTCCTTTGCAGGGACATGGATGAAGCTGAAAGTCATCATTCTCAGCAAACTAATACAGGAACAGAAAACCAAACACTCCAAGTTCTCACTCATAAGTAGGAGCTGAACAATGAGAACACATGTACACAGGGAGGGGAACATCACACACCCGGGCCTGTCACAGGGGTAAGGGGCAAGGGGAGGGAGAGCATTAGGACAAATACCTAATGCCTATGGGGCTTAAAACCTAGATGACAGGTTGATAGGTGAAGCAAACCATCATGGCACATGTATACCTATGTAACAAACCTGCACGTTCTGCACATGTATCCCAGAACTTAAATTAAAAAAAAAAAAAAAGAAGAAAGAAAGGCTGTTTACCACAGAGGCACCTCAAAAGGACAGACATGTGGTCCCAAACACCCCTGGTTCCCCTTTATATGAATTAATCTTTCTTAACTTCTCATTAATCTGTTATATTTTCAGTTTATAGTGCCCCTTTGCCAGTTCTCTTCCTTATTATATTTCCTGCAGTCTTCTCTCCTCCCTATGTACCCAGTGCAGGTGCCTACCAACAAGTGTTTCAGCCTCTAGTCTGTCATTTCAATTCATCCTAAATATTCCATTAATGACTCCTCCTAAGTCATCATTATGATTGGGTCACCCTGCCCCCAGCTGAAAGCATTCTTCAATGATTCCTTGGTGCACAAGGGATTAAGTCAAAACTCAAAAGCCTGAGAGTTAAATCCTCACCAATCTGGTTCTTAGACAAGAAGTTAAGCTTCATGTCGTCTGAACCTCTTCCCAGTTCCTGTATGCATCCATGATTCACTCCTAGAAGCTATACTCTGACCCATGCCATCTCTCTTCCATGAAGCAGTCCCCCTCTTTCGCTCTCCTCTGAATGTCTCAGTTCTACACATGCTCCAAAGCCCAAGTCAGATCCCTCTTTCAGCCGTACCAGCCATTAGCTAACCTTTGGTCTTTCGAGGTTCTACCACGCTTCTTTACCATTTCACAGAATACCCCCTATATTGGTAATTAACTTTCACGAGCATAAGTTTTATTGCCTCAGCTAGACTGGTATCTCCTCAAGGTCAAGGACTTTATTCTTTTTTAAAAAATGTCCTAAAGTGCCTATCACAATGCTCCCCATGGCAGATGCTCAATAAATAATGAAAATAAGTGAATAACATTTTTTTTTTTTTTGAGACGGTTCTGTTCTTGGTGCCCATGCTGGAGTGCAGTGGTGTAATCTCGGCCAACTGCAACCTCTGCCTCCTGGGTTCAAGCGATTCTCCTGCCTCAGCCTCCTTAGTAGCTCAGATTACAGGCATCCACCAAAACATCTGGCTAATTTTTTGTATTTTTAGTACAGACAGGGTTTCACCACGTTGGCCAGGCTGGTCTCAAACTCCTGACTTCGGGTGATCCACCCCTATCGGCTTCCCAAAGTGCTGGGATTACAGGCGTGAGCCACCGCCCCCAGCCGATAACAAACATTATGAACCACTTCTTTTTGTCACAAATTATTTTGTCTGAAAACATTTTCAAACTTCAGGACTTTCTCTCTGACTTCATAATGCTATGAATGAGTCTCGATTTTTTAAATAATGTAATTTTCAAGGGTGCCCACTGCTGACTATAATAGACGGTCTCAGAGACAGATCCTGGCAACAATACCGTCTTGTAGGATTTAATATGATTGAGTCACTTTCAATTAGACAAGAAAGCATTACATTCTAGAAATTGTCTCTTCCCACTGTAATTGAAAAGGAAAAACTGACTTTAGGTATGCTAAATCAAAAGCATATACACATAAATCACAGATAACTCACATGCAGGCATGGGTATGGCCTTACTATGTGCTATGTGGCCTCACCACTCAAAACGTGATCCAGGGACAAGCAAAATCCGTACTGTTTGGGAGTTCGTTAGAGGCAGAATATCAGGCTCCACCTCAAATTTACTGAATGAGAATTATTTCTTTTAACAAAAGCCCTGGGTGATTTGAAAAGCACTGGACAAACCCAAAACGAGCAAAGTGACTGTACAGAGGAATTTTTCTTTTTCTTTTATGAGACAGGGTCTCACTCTGGCTCCAGACTGGGGTGCAGTGATCACGACTCACCGCAGCCTTGACTTCTCGGGCTCAAGCAATCCTCCCACCTTAGTTTCCTAAGTAGCTGGGACCACAGGTGTGCACCACAACGCCCAGCTAACTTTTTTATTTTTGTTGTTGTTGTTGTTTTTGAGACAGGCGTCTCCCTCTGTTGCCCAGGCTGGTCTCCAACTCCTGGGCTCAAGCAATCCTCCCACCTTGGCCTCCCAAAGTGCTGGGATTAGAGGTGTGAGCCACCATGCCTGGCCTGCACCGGAGGAAATTTTTTTATGTAGGTTCCGGTAAGTATAGGATTTTTATCCTTTCAAAACAGCCTATACCAGTGGTTCAACACAGGTCACTGGTCCCCATCCCCAGGGTTTCTGGTTCAGTACACCTAGGGTGGGAGCCAAGAATCTGCATTTCTAACAAACTTCTAGGTGATATCCATGGTGCTGCTGCTGGCCTAGAAACCACACTACAGGTTTATACCATTAAAAACAACAGGCCTCGTATTTTGGGGAATTTTACTCCAAGTGCACTTCCAATACAAGAGAGAATACTGAGCTAGTAAAACAGAAAAGAAAAAGAGGCAGCAGCAAAATGTTTCATTTATGTTACAAGAAGGTAGCTGTTAACACTCCTTTGTACACAGTGGGGTAAAAATAGCTGAAGGAATTACTATAGCAACAGCTATAATATCCTTAGAGACTTTCTCTCCTGGCATTATTCATAAAGGGAGACCCATCTTACACGAATTCTATTTCAACTTGGAGACCTGTCACAAACAATAAACATGGGAAACTTATCCCATTCGTCAAACACTATGAGATAAAATACAAATTTAAGATGGATTTGAAAAATGACTCTGTGACGCCTGAATTTGGATTTGGTCCAGCAATTAAACAAAAACAAACAAAAAAGTAAGTTTTTATGGCTGTGAAACAACAAGAAAAGGAGAGCTGAGAAATGTTGAGAATACTTATTATAAAATTTTTAATATTTTTTTAAAAATCCCAAAATAGCTTCTTCTTTTAAAACAAAGACTTTCCAAACTATAAATAAAAGAATATATAAAAACCAAAGAGCTCCACCTAGAGTTTGAAAAAAGGGTTATTACTTATACACACAAGTAACAAAGCACTAGCTACCCTATTGTATCTATATTCTCTTCGTTACTGTTAAAAATATGTATTCTTACAAAATCTTTACAAAAAGGATAACCTTTTAAAGTGTGTAATACTGTTAATGTAAAGGAGAACTGACTTTTTCATGTCTGTAACCTATTTTTCTTCTAAGAATTTGGCAGTTGTATTTGCCACTGTGAATGATTATCTTCAGGCAAATCACTAAAAAGTTAGGATAGAACATACATACCTACTATGTAGCCACAAAAGTTTTTTAAATAATTAAAAAATTAAAACGTTGGGATAGTGTTTAAGGAATTCATGGAGATGACAGTTTATGAAATTGAGTCAAGAACCCAGTTCTTACCTGAGCTTGCTGTATGTCCTTGAGTAACTCCTCTTCGAATCCTGAGTTTTCGCCTCAACAGGGGTTAGATAAGACCAGTGGTTCTCAGACCCGGCTGCTCATTGGAAACACTTGAGATCATTGGAAATAATTTGATGCACGGGTCCCAGCCCCCACGATCACGATTTAATTGTTCTGCTGTGTGGAGTAGGAGGTGTGGGCAATTTAGTTGCCTTGTAAAAGCTCCCCAGGTGATTCTAACATGCAGATTGGCTGTACCATATTGGGTGATCTCCAAGCTGTCTTTCACCCTTAAGCGTCTATAGCTCTAGCTCAGTGGCTCTGAAGCTTTCATGCGGATCACAGTCACCTGGAGGGCGTGTGAACTCACACACAGCTGGACCTTACCACTGGCTTCGGATGCAGTAGGCTCAAGGTAGGCCCCAAGAATTTACGTTTCTAACAGGGTGCCAGGTAATGCTGATGCTACTGATTCAAGGTCCTATTTTGAGATCATTGTTCTACATTATTTTAAAATCGCATTTGCCAATCTCCCAAATTATTCTTACTCTCCTTGATGAAACCACAGCATGATATGATTAATTAATCTCCTTGATTCCAATCTCCCTTCTTCCAGTTCTTAGCCCATACTTTCAACACAGTTAGTAACCTAACCCACAAATGCTATTGTGTCACTCCCTGGCCTGAAACTTTTCAACAACTCCCCATTGCTGACACAAGGACAAATTCACATGACATGTAAAGCTTTTCAGTTTCCAGTAGTCTGTCATCTGCCTATGTTCCAGTCACATGTTCCCCAAAACACAATGAAGGCTCTGTCAGCACAGTGCCTTCGTATCTGACATTCTCTTCTCCTGAAAGGTCCTCATTCCACCTTCTCTTTCTGACATACTTGTCACCATTCACTCTATGGGCCAGGTACTGTGCAAGGCACTGGGAATTCAAAGAGAAGTTCAGACAATCCCTGCCTTTAAGGAGCGTACAGTCTTGAGAAGTGTAGAAGGCATTGTTGAATGGCAAACCCAACACTAGTCTTAATATCTCTCCCCCTTCTCCCTTTCATCCTTATGAGTGGCTGAAAAAGCTAATTACTGCCAGGGATGGACAATAGCACATACATAGAAATGTGCTGCCGGCTTCTGGGAAAGGGTTTGCTTTCCAGATAAAAAGGAAAAGACCCAGAGCCATCCATTCCCCCAGCCTTGAGTGTGGGTGCAACGCCTGAAGCTGGGACAGCCATCTTACAACCATGAGGCAAAGGACAAGATAGTCCTACAGACACGGTCCTGACATTGATGATCAGCTCAACAAGCGCCAGTAGCCACTGACCTCCAGTCTCCTTTATATTTGAGAATAAACCGCCATTTGTTGAGCCACTTGTTTATCGGTTTTCTGTTACTGACAGCTGAAAGCATTCTCTTGGGGTGGAGGTGGGAAATATCCAGCAAGTCATCCTTTCACAGCAGCTGTGCTAAGTGATGTCAGGAAGCAGAGCACACAGTGAGAGGCTACAACACAGCGAGTGAGGAATGAAAGAGTGGGGAGCAATCAGCAAGGCGTGGAGACAAGAAGGAAGCATCCATTCCAGGCAGAGGAAAGAGCTTCTGCAAAAGTCCTCAGGGAGGGAGAGCTCTTGTGGCAGAGGACAGAAAAGCCTGCAAGATGAGGAGCAACAGAGGAAGCCGGAAGGAGAGGCAAGGCTTGTCCTGCTCCCCAAGGCAGGAGGAACACTCCTCCCACTGTGCTGCCCCAGAGCTTCATCCCCAAACTCTACCCCTGTCCTTCCACCCTGCTCTAATTTACCTGCCTACCTCTTTCACCCCAGTTAGACTGGACTTTTCACAACCCCTTTAATCATCTTATGCCCCTTAGCACCTAGCAGAGGGACGTGGAAATACACATAATAAACATTTACTGAGTGAAAACATTATCATATAATACTTTCACTATCCAGAAGTATCCTGGCTGGGTGCGGTGGCTCATGCCTGTAATCTCAGGACTTTTGGAGGCCGAAGCAGCAGGTGGATTGCTTGAGCCCAGGAGTTCGAGACCAGCCTGTGCAACATAGTGAGACCCTGTCTCGTTTAAAAAAAAAAAAAAAATCCTAAAAAGTCATAATCCAATCTGAGGGCTGACTTATGAATATTTTTGAAGCCCAGTTCTGTAACTGAGTTCCACCACCACCCAGGTATGCCACCTTCACATGACTGAATGAGATGCTTGCTGTAGAACCTTATTAGAGTTAAAACAGGTGATCTCAGGCAATATTTACTGATTTTTTATTTTTTTTTTAAAGCACAGGGAGCTTGACTTTAGCAGCCCAGTCAAAAGTACCTGCCACAGATGAAGGTCCAACCGGGAGTGGTTTTATAGTAGTATATATGGTTTTATAGTAGTAAGCCTACACTATATATACAAAGTATATATACAACTATGTATATACAGAGTTACAATCTGACTCTGAAGAATATCAAACCAAATGTTTAGTTAGCTGACCCTTGCCCCAAAAAAGAGGAAGAGAAATAGAAACTTGCATTATGCATCAAAATATTATCCAAATTTGTTTTCAAATGGTAGGTTTATGGGTGATTTTATTTAATTTCCACTTCTTAATATTTTATAATTTGCTTGATTCACTCAAATTACTTAAATCAATACAATTTTTTTACTTACAAAAGCACAGAGGAGAGCAAAACTTCTTCAGCCACGAGGCCTTAGTTTACTCAGTATGTTTTGAAAAACGCTTCATACTTTTTATAATTAAAAGTGACTCCAAAGTTTAAATTTAAATTGCAGACAGCCTTTGACCCATATCCAGGAATCAACACTTCAAAAATATGGGGAATAGCACACACCTCACGTCAGTGGCATGGAGCGCAAGGGAAACAAGGCACAGTATTTTATTGGTTAGAATTGCTGATGCATGATGGTAATCAAAAGCAGACCATGCTGGGCACAGTGGCTCACGCCTGTCATACCAGTGCTTTGAGAGGTCAAGGCTGGAGGATTGCTTGAAGCCAGGAGTTTGACAACAGCCTGGGCAACACAGTGAGACCCCATCTCTACAAAAGTAAAATAAGGGCAAAAAGAGGAAAAAAAAAGAAAAGAAAAGCAGGCCGGGTATGGTGGCTCATGCCTGTAATCCCAGCACTTTGGAAGGCTGAAACAGGTGGATCACCTGAGGTCAGGAATTTGAGACCAGGCTGGCCAACATGGCGAAATCTTGTCTCTACTAAAAATAAAAAAATAAAAAAAAAATTAGCTGGGCGTGGTAGTGGGTGCCTATAATACCAGCTACTTGGGAGGCTAAGGCAGGAGAACTGCTTGAACCTGGGAGGCGGAGGTTGCAGCGAACGGAGACTGTGCCATCGCACTCCAGCCTGGGCGATGGAGCAAGTCTCCGTCTCAAAAAAAAAAAAAAAAGAAGAAGAAAAAGGAAAGGAAGAAAAGCAGGCCAACTTTTAGTTGGTTTTCCTGTTGTTTTCAAATTCCCTATATACAATGTGCCCATAATGCCTGCACTAGGCAGATGATCCCACTACCTGCACTGGTGCACGGCTGTTTGCTGTTCCCTCTGCACAGAAAGCTCTTCCCAGACCCTCTGCACTGGCAGCCTCCTCTTCACCATGCATCTCTTAGCTTAGAAGTCACCTCCACGGAAAGCCCTTCCCTGATTATCCCATGTAGAGTTGGAAAAGCACCACTCTCTTCTACAAGACCTTCTTTATGTCCTCCTTGGCACTTACCACTATTTGAAAATACCGAGTTCATTGTTTGTTTATTGAGGGTCTTCCCACACAAGAAATGAAACCTTACTTCTTGGTCACTGCTGAATTCTAGTACCTAAAACAGTTCCTGGCATATATAAAAGGTATCAAATATATAATCATTTCATAAATGAAAAAGATATACATATATATGTATACAAGGATACTCACTGCAACAAGATGTATAATAGCAAAAAACTGCAGAAAGCTGAATGCCCAGTAATAGACGAATGATTAAAAAATTATAATTCGTCTATAAATCAGAATATTCTGCAGGGATTTAAAAGAACACTTACTGCCATCAGAAGATATCCACAATATACAATATCATGAAATTTTAAGTTGCAGAATAATATGTGTGGCATGATCCCATCTTCATAAATGACAGAGATAAATGTAACTACATGGGAATGTATAGGGTTTTTTAAATAATAAGGGATTATATTATACATATTTTCAATATATATACATGTTATATGCATAGAGAGAATGTATAGGACTATGGTATTAAGAGGACAGAGGACAGAAAGAACTTACATCTTTTACTCCACATAAATCCACATCATTTAAATTTTAGAACAACCATGTAAATCTTTTGTAAATTTTTTTAAAAGATCACATTTATTTTGTACTGATAAACTAAAACAGATTTCCAGTTTTTGGAAAATTGAGATATCTTTTTAAAAAATATTTATTTAAAATATTTCATGCTCAGACCAGGTGCAGTGGGGTCACGCTTGTAAATCTCAGCACTTTGGGAGGCTGAGGCAGGCGAATCACCTGAGGTCAGGAGTTCAAGACCAGCCTAGCCAACATGGTGAAATGCCATTTCTACTAAAACTACAAAAATTAGCTGGGCATGGGTGGCAGGCACCTGTAATCTCAACTACTTGGGAGGCAGAGGCAGGAAGAATTGCTTGAACCCAGGAGGTGGAGGTTGCAGTGAGCCAAGATCATACCACTGCACTACAGCCTGGATGACAGAGCAAGACTCCATCTCAAAAAATAAAAATAAATAAATAAAAATGAAAATATTTCATGCTCATATACACGATGGAATACTATGCAGCCATAAAAAGAAATGAACTCATGTCCTTTGCAGGGACGTGGATGGACCTGGAAGCCATTATCCTCAGCAAACTAACACAGGAACAGAAAACCAAACACCGCATGTTCTCACTTATAAGTGGGAGCTGAATAATGAGAACACATGGACACAGGGAGAGGAACAACAAACACTGGGGCTTGTCGGGGAGCAGGGGAGGGAGAGCATCAGGATAAATAGCTAATGCATGCGGGGCTTAATACCTAGGTGATGGGTTGATAGGTGCAGCAAACCACCATGGCACATGTTTACCTATGTAACAAGCCTGCACATTCTGCACATGTATCCTGGAATTTAAATTAAAATATATATATATATATATATTTCATGCTAAAGTTTTTATATTGTAGGCAAACTTTAAGATTATATTAAAAATAAACAAAATTAATAAGGAAACACTGAACTTGAACTACACTTTAGACCAAATAGACCTAACAGACATATGTGGAATTTTCCATCCAACACCAACAGAATACACATTCTTAAGAGCACATGGAACTTTCTCCAGGCCGGGTACCAAAAACAGTGCCTGGCATAAATAAAAGGTATCAAATATATAATTGTTTAATAAATGAAAAATGCATACATTTATTATCTATGTTAGGCCACAAAACTGGTCTGGACAAATTTAAGAGAAGTAAAATCATTTTAAGTATCTTTTCTGATCATAATGCTATGAAACTGGGACTCAATAACAGGAGAAATCTTGGAAAATTCACAAATATGTAGAAATTAACATGTTACTAAACAATCAATGAGTCAAAGAAGAAATCAAAAGGGAAATTTAAAAATATCTTGAGACAAAAATGAAAACACAACACATACCAAAACTTATGGGATGCAGCAAAAGCAGTTCTAAGAGGGAAACTTATAGCAATAAATGACTTTATGCACCAGGGACCAGTGGAAGACAGGAATGGAGTGGGTAGGGTTTCAGGATGAAACTTCCACCTCAGATGATCAAGCATTAGTTAGATTCTCATAAAGAGTGAACAACCTGTATCCCTTGCATGAGCAGTTCACAATAGGGTTCGCTCCGCCATAAGACTCTAATGCTCCCACTGATCTGACAAGAAGGGGGGCTCAGGCAGTACTGCTGCTCATCTCCTGCTGTGTAGTCCGGTTCCTAACAGGTCACCAGGGTTGGGGACCCCTGCAGTCTATCAAAAAAGAATAAAGATCACAAATAATCTAATGTTATACCTCAAGGAAGCAGAAAAAGAAAAAACCCAAATACAGCAGAAGGAAAGAAATGACCAAGATCAGGGCAAAAATAAATAAAATAGAGACTAGAAAAACAATAGAAGAAAAATCAATGAAACCGGCAGTGGTTTCTTGAAAAGATAAACAAAATCGACAAACCTATAGTTAGGCTAACCTAGAAAAATATTGAAAAGATTCAAATAAATAAAATCAGAAATAAAAGAGGAGACACTGTGATTTTTGACACAGAATACAAAGAATCATAAAGATTACTACGAACAAACAACCATAAGCCAATAAATCGAATAATCTAGAAGAAATGGAGGCATTCCTAGAATTTATCCTACCACATATAACCTACCAATGCTAAATCAAGACGATATAGAAAATCTGAACAGACCAATAATAATTGAATTGGTCATTCAAAAAGATTGAATCAATAATACAAAGTTTCCCATCAAAGAAAAGCCCAAGACTGGAAGTGTTACTGATGAATTCTACCAAACATTTAAAGAACTAATATCAATCCTTTTTGAACTCTTCCAAAAAATCAAAGAGGAGGAAATACTTTTGAACTCTTTTTGTGAGGTTAGCATTACCTTGATACCAAAGCCAGACAAGAATATTATGAGAAAGGAAAATTACAGGCCAATATCCCTGATGAACATAGATGTAAAAATCCTCAACAAAATACTAATAAGCCAAATTCAACAGCACATTAAAAGGATCATTCACCATGATCAAGTGGGATTTATCTCAGGTATACGAAGATGATTCAACACATGCAAATCTACAAATAGAGAACACCATATTAACAGAATGAAGGACAAATACTATATGATCACCACATTAGATGCAGAAAAGGCATCTGATAAAATTCAACATCCTTTCACTAATAAATTAAGTATAGAAGAAATGTACATCAACATAATGAAGGCCATATATGAAAAGCCCACAGAAAACATTATACTCAATGGTAAAAAATTGAAAACTTTTTCTCTAAGATCAGGAACAAGACAAGGATGCCCACTGTCGTCATTTCTATTTAATGTAGTAGTGGATGCCCTTGTGAGAGCAATTATGTAAGAGAAAGAAGTAAAAGGCATTCAAATAGGAAAGGAAAAAGTTAAAATTGTCACTGTTTGCTGATGAGAAAACCTAAAGACTCTATCAAAAAACTGTTAGAAGTGACAAATAGTAAAGTTGAAGGATACAAAATCAACACACAAAAATCAGTAGCATTCCTATACACTAGCAACAGACTAGCTGAAGAAATATAGAAAACAGTCTCATTTACAACAGCTATCAAAAAAAAAAAAAAACTTAGGAGAATAAGTGTAACCAATAAGATGAAAGCTCTATACACTGAAAAATATATAACATTGATTAAAGAAATTGAAGAAGACACAAATAAATAGGATATTCCACGTTCATGGGTTGGAAGAATTAATATTGTTCAAAAGTCCATACTACCCAAAATGACCTTCAGACTCAATGCAATCCCTATTAACATTTCAATGACATTTTTCACAGAAATAGAAAAAGCAATTTTAAAATTTATATAGAATCACATGCACACATGAAAACAAAAACCCTAAGTATCCCAGGCAATCTTGAGCAAAAAGAACAAAGCTGGAGGGAACATTCTACCTGACTTCAAACTATATTACAAAGCTATAGTGATTAAAACAGCATGGCACTGACATAAAAATAGAAACATCAACCAGTGGAACAGGATAGAGATCCCAGAAATAAACCCACATATTTACAGTCAATTGTTTTTTATTTTTTTACAAAGGTGCCAAGAACACACCATGGGGCAAAGACAGTCTCTTCAATAAACAGTAATGGGAAAACTAGACATCCACATGAGACGAGTGAGATGCGACCCTTATGTCATACCATACACAAAACACAACTCAAAATGGATTAAAGACTTAAACACAAGACCTGAAACTGGCCCCCCCCCAAAAAAAATACCAGAAGAAAACATGGGGGGAAAACTATGTACCCCATAAGTATATATGATTATAATTTTGAAAAAACACAATTTTTAAAAAGTCTCATAATTGACAAAAAAACTTGGAAGAAACCACCTGAATATGGTAGCTTGATCCTGTAATCCCAGCTACTTGAGAGGCTGAGGTGGGAGACTCACTTAAGGCCAGGTTTTGAGATCAGCCTGGGAATACAGCAAGACCCTATTTCTGAAAAAATAAACAAATAAAATAACAAATTTGGAAGCAACCAAGGTGTCTCTCAATAAGTGAATATATAAACAACTTGTAGTACATCCACACAATGAAATAGTATTCAGCAATAAGAAGAAATGAACTGTCAAGTCACAAAAATACATGAAGGAACCTTAAAGACATATATCTAAGTGAATGAAGCCAGTGTGAAAAGACTACATACTGTATTATTCCAACTACATAACATTCTGGAAAAAGCAAAACTATAAAGACAATAAAGACATCAGTGGTTGTCAGCAGCTAGAGGGAGAGAAAGAGAGATGAATAGGCAGAGCACATGGGATTTTTAGGGTAGTGGAACAATTCTGTATGATACTGTAATGGTAGATACATGCCATCACACATTTATCAAAACCCGTAGAATGTACAACATCACAAGTGAACTCTGGCCAGGCACAGTGGCTCATGCCTGTAATCCCAGCACTTTGGGAGGCCGAGGTGGGAGGACTGCTTGAGACCAGGAGTTTGAGACCAGTCAGGGAAACATAGCAAGATCCCATCTCTACAAAAAATAAAGAATAAAAAAATTAGCTGAGCATCATGCATGTGTCTTTAGTCCCAGCTACTCAGGAGGCTGAGGAGAGAGGATCACTTGAGCCCCGGAGTTCAAGGTTATAGTGAGCTATGACCATGACACTGCACAGCAGCCTGGGTAACAGAGCAAAACTCTTGTCTCAAAAAGAAAAAAAAAGAGTTAACCCTAATGTAACCTATGGGCTTTAGTTGTTAATAAAGTATCCATATTGGCTCATCAATTTTAACAAATATACTACATAATGCAAGATGTTAAGAATGGGGGAAACTGGCCGGGCGCGGTGGCTCACGCCTGTAATCCCAGCGCTTTGAGAGGCCAAGACGGGCGGATCACGGGGTCAGGAGATCGAGACCATCCTGACTAACACGGTGAAACGCCGTCTCTACTAAAAATACAAAAATTAGCCGGGTGCGGTGGCGGGCGCCTGTAGTCCCAGCTACAGGGGAGGCTGAGGCAGGAGAATGGTGTGAACCTGGGAGGTGGAGCTTGCAGTAGGTGGAGATCACACCACTGCACTCCAGCCTGGGTGACAGAGCGAGACTCCATCTCAAAAAAAAAAAAAAAAAAAAAAGAATGGGGGACACTGAGGGACCTAGGGAAGTGGGTGTGAGGGAATATACGGAAACTCTCTGCAGTTTCTACTCAATTTTTCTGTAAACCTAAAGCTGCTCTAAAAGAGAGAATCTATTAATTTTTTAAAGTAATTAGTTGCTACCTGAGAAAGCTGATTAAAGAAAAAAAGAATAAAAGTAATTAGTACTGCATTATACATTTCTTTTATTAAATGATTATCTTACTAAATATACATACATAAAATGTGAACTTTAAAGTAAAAGCTATACCCTTAAATCATTTTAATATAGATCTGTTATGTTCTAAAGGAAAATAAATGATTTAGTATTTGAGGTATAAAGACTGGTATTAGAATTCCAACTCCACTGTAGATATTTTACATGTTCCTAGTTTCCCATTAATTTATATCAATTAGACTAACCTATTCTTTTTCCAAAATTATAGCTCCTCGATGAATTTTGTTCCCCTAAAAAAATACCTTCTATATTTCAATGGAACATCCAATGGAACCTTTCTTAATAACCCCATCTATTTGTGTACAAGGAACTTGATGAATAAAGTATAAAAATATTCGCAAAGCGCTTTGAGCTTCTCAGATGAAAAAGCAAGGAAAAGCTAGCTACTCTGGTTGCACATTCATGCCACTAATGGTCCGCTGGAGAAAAGTTATTTTTAAAAATACTAAATAACTTTGAATCGGACACCACCTAATTGTTCACAAAATCCACTGTTGCATTTCAATCTGCTATTGTAACAACTGGAAATTCAAAACAATGTCAATTCATAGTTAAGGCATAAAGCTGTTCAAATTTCATATTTCACACAAATGTCAAGAATTAATATCTGTGGAAGAGGTAAACACAACTATTAGTGAATACCTCTATTCTAATTCTAACTCTTGAACTATGAACATATTTTAAGTTCATGCACAATCATCAACTATAGAAACACAGAATCTGGCCAAGCACGGTGGCTCACACCTGTAATCCCAGCACTTTGGGAGGTGGAGATGGGCGGATCCCCTTAGGTCAGGAATTCAAGACCAGCCTGGCCAACATGGTGAAACCCCATCTCTACTAAAAATACAAAACCTAGCTGCGCATGGTGGCTTGCGCCTGTAATCCCAGCTACTCGGGAGGCTGAGGCAGGAAAACAGAGGCTTCAGTGAGCCGAGATCATGGCACTGCAATCCAGCCTGGGCCACAGGGCAAAACTCTGTCTCAAAAAAAGAAAAAGAAACAGAATCTTAGCTGGACAGGACCTCAGAGGTCATCTAGTCTAACATACCATTCGATGAGTTAGATCTTCTACCACACCCTTGGCTTGTCTGACATCTGTTACACAGCAGGCAGCAAACTATTTTCTATAAAAGGCCAGGTAGTAAATATTTTAGGCTTTGAGGCCATCCAGTCTTTGTTGCAACAACTCCATGCTGCCCATGTACCACAAAAGCAGTCATAGCCAAAACATAAATAAATGGGTGTGGCTGTGCTCCAATAAAACTTCATTTACAAAACAGGCCGTGGGTTGCCAATCCCTGATCTAGACTACTCCTAGGTATTGATAAAATTCCATTATATACATTTAATGACTTTTCAGGAAAATTTGTTGTCAGGGTGAGCTGAAATAAGCAAATTCAGCAAATTCACCCATTGCTCCAATCAAGATTATTGCCTTCTGGAACAAAAGAGAACATTTACTCTTTCCCATGTATCAGCCTTTCAAATACTTGAAGGAAGCTATCATGATTCCAAGTATTCTTTTCTCCAGCTAAATATCCCCAATGCCTTCAAGCATTCCTTGTATTATGACATAGTTTTCCAGGCCATGTAACCATTTGGTCATCCTCTTGTATACATATACCAGCCCTTTAATAATCCTTTGAAGTGCAGAGGACTGACACGTGACATACGGTTTAAAAACCATATAGCAATCAAGATGTAATTTTAATTTTAGAATTTGGCTGTCTCCAAATACAAATGTGTTTTGTTTTACAAAATTACCATTGAGTCTTTATGAAAAATATATGTTCTGAGGACTTATTCAAAGGCTTATGCTCAGTGTCATAACACTGTACATTAATTTAACATGATTACTAAGAAACAGAAAATATTCTTAATTTTGCAAAAAAAAAAAAGTAGACATAATAAAACGGTAGATTCAAAACAGTCCTTATGCATCAAAAAATGTTGGCAGAACTTACCTCTGCAATTGGAATAATGTAGTACAATTTGCAAAAGAAAGTCATCAGTCATTCTTTCTGAGAAAATAAAACACAGAAGGGGAAGAAAACACACACATCCACAGTGTGTTCTTGGATGCTGCTGGCTTGTTAGTAAAGACAGAGCAGGGCTGCTATAATCACAGCCAGGCCATCTCTAAATGATGGTCCCTGTTGTATTCCACATTTTCATGGTTTGGGAAGAAACAAACCTGTGGTTTTTTTAAAGGCAACTGAATTCAGATTTCTCAACTTATTGTCATTGCATTAAAAAAAAAAAAAGTTTTCTCTTTTTAAAAATAGCTATAAGAAAATAAGGCCCATGCCTGGCTAATTTTTGTATTTTTTGTACATATGGGGTTTCACCATGTTGCCCAGGCTGGTCACGAATTCTTGAGCTCAAGCAATCCACCCACCTCACCCCCCAAATTGTTGGGATTACAGGTGTGAGCCACCATTCCCAGCCTGGCACTATTAGGTTGATGTAAAAGTAATTGCGGTGTTTGCCATTACTTTTGCACCAATATATAGCTACAAATGTGCCACACTGAGTCGACTTTGCAACTATTTTTGTAACATCTCTTATTGTGATTCAATTTCTTGATAATTCAGTACCTTAAACAATCTATTGCACTAGAGGAACAAATTCATTTTTTAAAACCTAAACATGTCGCGATTAAGCTTCATTTACGTTCTCCAGTGTCTTCTTCCTGCTTGCTTGTCACTACACAACTTCTCCCTGGATAATCCCATCCATGTATGTGGCTTCAAATACTATCCACATACTGATGACAACAAAATTAATTTCTCTAGCCCAATTTCTCTGCAGGGACGACCCATTTATCTAGGAGCCTAGTGGCGTCTCTACCTGATCAGTCCAACTGCCACAAGACAACACGTACAAAGTGGAGCATATGGGTCATAACATAGTAGCAAATATTTATTGATTATTACTACATGCCAGGCACTGCACTAAGTGCTTTATATGGATTTTCTCACTTAATTTTCACCATGCAGTTATACATGGTATGTTTATCTTCTTTTACCTGAAGCCCCATTAAAATGATAGCATCAAAATATGAAAGATGTAACAGACATTGTTCACTGACTACCTAGTATACACCCATCCCCATCCCCTTCTTCCTGGCCAAGAGAATTTTTTTTTTCAGGGCATCAATAAACCAAGCCAATTTCTCAGTCTCCTTTGCAGCAAGGAGTAACCATATGACCCTGTTTGAGCCAATGGAACACAAGTAGATATCTGTTTGGGGTGGGTCAGGAAAAGTAACACAATCCTTTACTTATTCCTGCCTAAACTGTGGATATTATGTGCAGCTGCCCTTTTCCTTTTTTGACCATGAGGAAAAGGGCAAAACAATCACAGAGACATTGGTCCAGACATTATTGAGCTACCGAACTAAGGCCAGTAACCATCTACCTCCAAACTTCTTATTACTGAGAAAAACGAACCTGTTTTTTTATATCCATGTTTAAGTCCAGTTTTCTATTAACTTGTAGCTGAAAATATTCCTAGCTGGTACAAAACTATAACCTGAACAAGAAGTTTCAACAAATAATTAGTAGGAAAGCAGAGGGTCTGGGTGTGGTAACTCATGCCTATAATCCCAACACTTTGGGAAGCCGAGGCAGAAGGATCACTTGAGGCCAGGAGTTCAACTCCAGCCTAGACAACATAGCAAGACCCTGTCTCTACAAAAAATTTAAAAATTAGCCGGGCATGGTGGTGCACACCTGCAGTCCTAGCTACTCGGGAGGCTGAGGTAAGAGGATCACTTGAGTCCAGGAGAGCAAGGCTGCAGTGAGCTATGATTATGCCACCGCACTCCAGCCTGGGCAACAAAGCAAGATTCTGCCTAAAAACAAAAATAAAGAAGGAAAGCAAGTGGAGGAGGAATAACTACACAGTAAACCAAAGGATGTTACAAACTAAGTGCCTGCAAAAATAATGAGAAGCAAGTCAGCTCACCCCGGTGGATCTCACAGAAGACTTAGGATTTGGAGACACCACATACTGCAGAAGACAGGACACATAGATCTGACATTTAGAGATTCACTAACAAAAATGTCAGTTCCCCACCCAGTCACCACCATTCCTCAAGCCCACAAGTCTACATGTTGGAAAATTTCCTTAAGTTCTGCTTATTGTTGGTTGTTTCGATTTATAACTAAGTTACTGAAAATATGATTGTAAGGAAAGCCGGCAATATAAAAGATAAGCAAAACAAGCAAACAGGAAAAAATGGAAAGAAGAAGAGAAGGAAAAGAAAAGTAATTTAGAGGAAACAGAAACAATGGAAAAAGCAGCTGGGCATGGTGGCTCACACCTGTAATCCCAGCACTTTGGGAGGCTGAGGCTGGCAGATCACCTGAGGTCAGGAGTTCAAGACCAGCCTGGCTAACACGGTGAAACCCCATCTCTACTAAAAAACACAAAAAACTAGCCGGGCGAGGTGGCGGGCGCCTGTAGTCCCAGCTACTCGGGAGGCTGAGGCAGGAGAATGGCGGGAACCCGGGAGGCGGAGCTTGCAGTGAGCTGAGATCCGGCCACTGCACTCCAGCCTGGGCGACAGAGTGAGACTCCGTCTCAAAAAAAAAAAAAAAAAATCAAAAACTAGCCAGGCGTGGCGGCGGATGCCTGTAGTCCCAGCTACTCAGGAGGCTGAGGCAGGAGAATTGCTTGAACCTGGGAGGCAGAGGTTGCAGTGAGCTGAGATCATGCCATTGCACTCCAGCCTGGGCAACAGAGAGAGACTCTGTCTCAAAAAAAAAAAAAAAAAAAAAGAGAATGCAAAAAGCAGAACAATACTTTGAAAAGAAAAATACACATGGCCGGGCGCGGTGGCTCAAGCCTGTAATCCCAGCACTTTGGGAGGCCGAGGCGGGTGGATCACGAGGTCAGGAGATCGAGACCATCCTGGCTAACATGGTGAAACCCCGTCTCTACTAAAAATACAAAAAACTAGCCGGGCGTGGTGGCGGGCGCCTGTAGTCCCAGCTACTCGGAGGCTGAGGCAGGAGAATGGCGTGAACCTGAGAGGCGGAGCTTGCAGTGAGCCGAGATCGCGCCACTGCACTCCAGCCTGGGTGACACAGCGCGAGACTCTCTCTCCAAAAAAAAAAAAAAAAAAAAAAAAAGAAAAATACACATAATATCCTCAGAGAGATTTGGGGAAAACAACAACAAGAATGAGATGCTATGAAAGAGAAACAATTAAGATATAGCAGCAGAAACAAATAAAAATAATAGAAAGGTAGGAAGACAAAGTTCAGCCAATTTCCCACATAATAACATATGGAAACTAGATGAGAAAAGTTTAAAATCAGGGGTCGGGCATGGTGGCTCACACCTGTAATCTCAGCACTTTGGGAGGCCATGGCAGGTGGATCACTTGAGGCCAGGAGTTCAAGACCAGACTAGCCAACATGGTAAAATCTAGTCTCTACTAAATAAAATAAAATAAAATAAAATAAAGTAGAGGATCAGGTCCACATAGAAGTTCTAAAAGAAGAGGGCCCAAAAGAGATAGAGAAGAAAACAGTCAAAGAAAAAACATTCTCCTCCAAGTGCATTTAAAGCAAAATTAAAACATGCACAAAGGCAGATGGTTGTGAAAATGGAGAAGAGAGATAAGTGGAATATCTGACAAACTTCCTGAGGGAATAAACAGGTATAACTCCCAATACTTTGTATTCGAATGACATCAAACTTCTCAACAGCAACACTGTAAGTTATGGAACTATGCCTTCAAAATTCTTAGTGAGAAATTATTTTTGGCATAGAAAATTGTAAGTCAACCAGTCAAGCACAAGGGTAAATGAAGGCATGCAGAAATGCAAACTTTTTGTCTCTCATACACCTTTCCTTGGGAAGCGCTATAGAGAATTACATTTCTGCAAAATAAGAGAATAAATCAAGAAAGATTAAAACATATGATTAAGGACACAGGAGTCTGCTCCACAAGAAAGCAGCAAAGAGAAACACCAGAGTGACAGCTGTGCAGCAAACCTAGACCCAGACTGGAAGACAGGCCTCCAGGAAAAAGCATGACGGACAGCTTGTGTAATGCACTTTGACATTTGCACATAGATCTGTGTGGGATTTAGAATACATATTGATGGGTATATAGAGTTTCTGTTTTCTGTATATAATCAAACATTAGATTGAAGAACATGAAATTGTTGTTTTATAGGTTAAAATTTTGTCAGGTATTGATAGTTTAACATCATTTGACCAAATTTATAGGTGAATAATATAATGCTGGAAATTTGCTTTAAATACTCTAACAATGACAAAAAATAAGTTGGAGGAATATATGAAACAAGAATGTCTGAAAGTATATTGTTATTGAAAGTGGGTACTGGGCACATGAGCTTCACTGTCCTCTTTTCTCTATTCATGTATGTGTTTGAAAATCCCATCATAAAAAAATATAAAAAGAGAAAAGTATGGCAACACCAAAATGTACATTTCAATAATCTTTCAGACATTGAACCAACCCTAGGACTGCTTGCCCCAGCCTGTTTAGAAAGTGAGAAAAATCAGTTCCTTCATTCAAACACTTTAATTAGGTATCCTGTTACTTGCAGCCTAAAGCATCCTAATTGAATCATAGATCCTAACTGATCAATCCAAAATATATCATGTCATTTATCACAAGGATTTAACAAAATTTTTAAGTGGAAATCTTCTAGGCCTCGTTCTCCGATAATAATCAAATAAAAATAGAAATAAATAATAAAAAATTACCTTAAAAGTTTTAACTGGGAATTTTACAAACACAAACTCAGAATCCCATTAGTTACAATATTAGTTCAAAGATGAAATAAAAAGCGAAATAGCTGTTATTAAAAAATATACCAATAAAATAGATAAATTCTATCAGAGCCTGATTAAGGAAAAAGGAGGAGAAAATGAAGTTATACAAAATCAGGAATTTTCAAAGGGAACGTAAGCACAGATACAAAAGAGATTTTTTTTTTTTTTTTTTTTTAAGACAAAGTCTTGCTCTGGAGCCCAGGCTGGAGTACAGTGGCACAATCTTGGCTCACTGCAAACTCCAGCTCCTGGGTTCAAGCGATTCTTCTGCCTCAGCCTCCCCAGTAGCTGGGATTACAGGTGTGCCCCACCACGCCCAGCTAATTTTTGTATTTTTAGTAGAGATGCGGTTTCAACATGTTGGCCAGGCTGGTCTCAAACTCCTGACCTCATAATCCGCCCACCTTGGCCTCCCAGAGTGCTGGGGTTACAGGTGTGAGCCACTGCACCTGGATGATATTTTTAAAATTATAAAATGTATCACAACAAATTCGAAAACCTAGAAAAATTGGATAATTTCCCAGCAAAATAAAAAGGAATCCAAGAACATCTGAAAAACTCAACTATATCAATTACTTGCTGGGTGCAGTGGCTCATACCTGTAATCCTAGCTCTTTGGGAGGCTGAGGCAGGAGGATCGTTTGAGCTTAGAAGTTCAACACCAGCCTGGGCAACATAATAAGACCTCACCTCCACAAAAAAATGTTTAAAAATTAGCTGGACATGGTGGTGCATCCCTGCATTCCTAGTTACTTGGGTGGCTGAGATGGAAGTATCACTTAAACCCAGCAGGTCAAGGCTGTGGTGAGCTGTGATTGTGCCATTGCACTCCAGCTTGGGTGACAGAGCAAAATGTTTTCTCAAAAAACAAACATACCAGTTACCACAGAGTAAATTGAAAAGGTGGTTAAAGGTCAACATTGAGAAGGAGGCAGGACCAGGTGATTTCCTAATTTGTTTCCGCTAACCTAAGAACAGTAATTCTGATATTTTAATGTTATTCCAGAATGAAGAGAAGGATGGAAAACTTCCTAATATGTTTTATGAAGACGATAAAACTTGAAAATCAAAACATAATAGAATACCCAAAAAATACCCGGCTGGGTGCGGTGGCTCATGCCTGTAATCCCAGCATTGTGGGAGGCCGAGGTGAGGAGTTTGAGACCAGCCTGGCCAATATGGTGAAACCCTGTCTCTACTAAAAATACAAAAATTAGCTGGGAGTGGTGGCATGCATGTGTAGTCCCAGCTACTCGGGAGGCTGAGGCAGAAGAATTGTTTGAACCCAGGAGGCAGAGGTTGAAGTAAGCCGAGATCGTGCCATTGCACTACAGCCTGGGCGACAAAGCGAGACTCCATAAAAAAAAAAAAAAAAAACCTTACGTGACTTATATATATACAAAAGTTCTAAATAAAATATTGGCAAGCAGTACTTGGCAATTCAGCAATAATTCAAAAGAATAACACACTGTAACCAATCAAAGCTTAATTCAAGGAATACAAGAGTGAAATGTAGGCCGGGCGCGGTGGCTCAAGCCTGTAATCCCAGCACTTTGGGAGGCCGAGACGGGCGGATCACGAGGTCAGGAGATCGAGACCATCCTAGCTAACACGGTGAAACCCCCTCTCTACCAAAAAAAATACAAAAAAAAACTAGCCGGGCGAGGTGGTGGGCGCCTATAGTCCCAGCTACTCGGGAGGCTGAGGCAGGAGAATGGCGTAAACCCGGGAGGCGGAGCTTGCAGTGAGCTGAGATCCGGCCACTGCACTCCAGCCTGGGCGACAGAGCGAAACTCCGTCTCAAAAAAAAAAAAAAAAGAGTGAAGTGTATTGTGACAAAGTATATTTACCTAAAACCAACAGCAAACATCTTTCTACCAGGTGAAACAATAAAACTATTTCAAATAAAATCAGAAACCAAACGGGCATGTCTGCTATTGCTATTATTATTCAACATTGTCATGGCAGGTCTGACAAATAAAGTCATTGAAAAAAAGATACACCATTTTTACTAATTGCATAACTATATTTTTAAAAACCCAATAGACTATAGCTTTTTAAAAACTGATAGAATTAATAAGAATATTTGATAAGGTAATACCATGATATATAATTAATATACAAAAGTCATTAGATATTCCATATTTAAGCATGAACAACTAGAAACATAAATGGGAAAGAAATCCATACAATAGTGAAAAGTCATTAAGATACTTAGAAATAAACTCAGCAAGAAAAGTGCAAAAATCTATATAAAGAAAACCGTAAAATCATATTGAAGGATAAATTTTAAAATCTAAGCAAATGGAACAACATCTGTGTGTTCTTAAATGGGAAGATTTAATATCATAAAAATGTCACTTCTCTTTTTTTTTTTTTTTTTTTTTATTATTTGAGACAGGCTACTCCCGTTGCCCAGACTGGAGTGTGATGGTGCAATCTCAGCTCACTGCAACCTCTGCCTCCCAGACTCAAGCGACTCTCCTGCCTCAGCCTCCCAAGTAGCTGGGACGATAGGCGTGTACCACCAATCCCAGCTAATTTTTGTATTGTTTGTAGAGACAGGATCTCACTATGTTGGCCAGGCTGGTCTTGAACTCCTGGCCTCAAGTGATCTGCCCGCCTCATCCTCCCAAAGTGCTAGGATTACAGGCATAAGCCACTGCACCTGGCCAAAATGTCACTTATCTTAATTTCACAAGAATGCCCAATTAAAAAGCAAATACAATAATGGGATCCTAAAACATAAAATGGACATTAGGCAACAATTGAAATCTAAATAAAGTAGGGATTTAGTTAATACTAATGTATCCATATTGGTCCATTAATTGTTAACATATGTATCATATTAATGTAAAATGTTAATAGTAGGAAAACTATGTGGGGAGAATATGGAAACTGTCTGTACTATCTTCACAGTTTTTCTGTAAATATAAACCTGTTCTGAAAAATAAAGTTTATTTTTGTAATCCCAGCACTTTGGGAGCCCGAGGCAGGAAGGTCATTTGAAGCCAAGAGTCCCAGAGCAGCCTGAGCAACATAGTGAGACACTATCTGTACAAAAAATATATATTTTTAAATATATAAATTAGCCAGGATGTGCACTCAGGAGGTTGAGGTGGGAAGATCACTTGAGCCCAGGAGGTCAAGGCTGCAGAGAGTCTAATCAGACCACTGCACTCCAGCCTGGGAGACAGAACAAGACCCTTGTCTCAAAAAGTAAATAAATACATAAAGTTTACCTCAAAAGCATATGTGTGAGACAATCACGTAAGTTTGTTTTAATAAACAGAATAGAATTCCAGTTAAATAAGTAAAAGTATCTTAAAGTTTAGAGAGAAAACAAATGCCCAAGAAAGCAAGCAAAAGAATCAAAAAGAACAGTGAGAGGAAATATACTGTAGAGGTAGTATAATTAAATCAATACGGTATACTGATGTAGGAACAGAGAAATAGATCAGGGAACAGAGTAGAGAATTCAGAAATAAAACCCAGTTTACATGAGATTTTAACACACAACAAAAATGTATTTCAGTGCAATGGGGGAAAGAGTGATTATTTAGTAAGTGATGCTGGGACAACTGGCTATTCATCTGATAGAAAATAGTTGGTCCAATATCTCATCTTATAAATAAAAAACAAATTCCAGATGGAGTAAATGCTTACACATAATAAATAGAGCATCAAGTTAGAAGAAAACCTGGGAGACAACACTTACAATCTGTTTCTTAACCAGAGAGAAAAAATAGCCATATTTGAGTTAATAAAAGTGAAAAACAATTGATGTTGCAAAGCTATCACAGATGAAACTATAGGCAAATTATAGACTTGGGAGAATACCTGCAAAATGATAACAGATAATGGGTTAGTAACCATGACTAATATACAAAGAGCTTTTAAAAATGGGCAAGAGACAAGCAACTCGATAGAAAAATGGGTAAAGGATGTGAAAAGGGAGTTCATGAGAACAAATCCACAGACATAAGCATAAAGAGGCTCCAGCGAACTAGTCATTAGAGAAATGCAAATTACAGCAAAAAATAATCACCACAACCAATCAGATAAAAGAAAAATTAGAGAGCACAATAACAATTGCTGACAGGATGAGGAGGAAAACAATGTACATTGTTTACAGCTGTTTTGTAAAGCAGTCTGACAAATATGTTTACATTAAAAATACACAGACACTTCAACCAGCAAATCACACTCCTGGGAATCTATACAATAAAAATAAAATCGCCAATAAAATGTTTATTGCAGCATTGCTCTTATTGCAAAACACAAGTAAGAAAAAAATAAATTTCCAGCAATAAGGTAATAATAAATCTATATATTGTGGAATATTAAGCAGCCAATAAAAAGAATGAATTACAGATTACCGTTTGACTTGAAAGGATTTTCCTGGATGTATCTTTGAGTGATAAAGTAAGATGCAGAGCAGGGAATACACCATGATTCCATTTTTAAAAAGCAAATATTGAACAAAACCCATAAATGTGTGTGTGTGCACACATGTGTATGTGAGAGAGAGAATGTGAACATGGAGACAAGCAGAAGAATACACACTAGCTTGCTGACACAAGTTACTTAAGAAGGGTGGTGGAGAATGCAGGGGTTGAATAGAAAACATGAGCACAATATATGAAACTATTTCATTTATGTTAAGCAAATTAATCAATGACCCTCTATAACGTGGATTAGGAATATAACATGATTGGTATGAGCGTCTATCTTCCACGTAGTCCCTAGTTTTTAAAAACTATGTTATTATTTTTTTCTAGGCTCCCTCCCATCATGGGACATAGCCTCTACTTTAAAACTTCATCACACTCATTTGGCATATTCTCTTCCATTGAACTGTCAGTTCTGTACAACGGAAGTCCCAAAATTTCTTGTACATTTTGTGACGATTCTACTTAAAAATACTGTTTTTCATTAACAGTCACCCCACAGTTTATCAAACTGAATTTTTGGACCCCACTTTTCAATTTGAGGTGCAGTTTTACACACAAACGCAAGTATGTACCTAAACATTAAAAAATTAGAAAAATAAGGAGCTGATTAATTATATATTTACTGTTTACTGAAATGTCCAGAAAATGAAAATACAAACTATGGGAAAATATGCATAAGGTATTCCATTTCAGTAAAAATCAGCAAAACCTTAGTTATAAATGCATACTTAACTATTTTTAAGTGAAAGAGAAAGCTGTGGAAAGTATTCCTCTTCACAGGTTAATAAAGGGGAGGGAAATAGAAAAGTACACATTACAAGTTTTACCTTTATACATCTGGGTGTTACGTTACTTCACTTACTACAATAAGCAAAAAACTATTGCTTTGGAAATCTAAAAATATTAAGTAATGAAAACAAAGATAAATTGCAAACAATAAAACAAATTGAGTGTTACTTAGTACCTACCTCATAAGATCTGTTGTAAAGATTAAGTGAGGTAATTCATGTCAGGTGCTCAACATATTGCCTAACATGTAAATGCTCAATAAATGTTAGCTATTTTTTAATTTTTTTAAAAAAAGACTACAGAGAGCAGTGGAAATTATGAAGCTGAAAACACAAGGCTTTTGAAAATGACATCGTGTACACAAGGCATTTTCCCCCATATTCCTGAATCTGGCCTCTTTTGGACTTCCAGGATTCATAGTTTGGTAACCATCCAGCTCATTAAACACTTTCTCATTGGCAGGAAAAATAAAATTACAATTAGATAAATAAGGCGCTTAACAAAAAAAGAAGATGGCAATCTTTTGCCTGGAACGCTACCCTAAGAACTTCACGAACCATCCAAAGGCACTATGCATCTGTCACAACACTTCAAATGAGAACTACCTGGGCCCTGGACATCTCCATAACACTGGAGGAGTTGCAACAGGACATACAGATTGGAGAGTGAAGCCACAACTCTTCTCCGGGCCAGTCCAAGTTGGAAGTCCATTCCTAAACACAGAAATGCTACTCCCAACTCTGAGAATTTCTTCACAGGCCTGCCTACAAACATAGTAGTTTGATTATAAGTCTACAAACAAAATCTGGTCCATCAATACTATTCTTACTGTCCAATGAAACATTAAAATAGCCTCATAAGTTCAGGCATGGTGGCTCACACCTGTAGTCCCAGCTACTTGGGAGGCTGAGTTGGGGGGATCTGAGCCTGGAAGGCAGAGGTTGTACTGGGCAGAGGTTGTAGTGAGCCGAGATCGTGCCACTGCACTCCAGCCTGGGCGACAGAGCAAGACCATGTCTTAAAAAACTAAAAAAGAGCAACCTCACAAAGTTCATGTACATGTTATAAATTTTACTACTCACATGGAGTTGACTTTGTCTTCTGGCCCCTGCACTTGGCCTGTCACGGTGCCTTTGCTGGTATTCTTCACCCAGCCAACCACTCCTATTTTCCTAGCCTCATCTTCTGTATACTGGTTCCAGGAAAAAACAAGAAGAAAGCACAGCATCAGAAGTCTGAATTCATAACATACTTGATTCTAATATCCAAAAAATGCTAACCTAATCATCATTTCTTGTAGTCTATGCCAACAATTGTATAGATGACCTACAGTAACACCTCTATTTATAAAAGAATCTTCACGTAAATGGTATCTTTTGTTAAATTCCACTTTCAGTAAAAACAATTCCACTTTGATAAAAATATTATGAAAAAATATGCTTAGAGTGAGAATGATTTCAGTAACAGTCTCTATGATGTGTTTTTGGAGACATAAAATTTAGCTGCACTGCCCTTAAGACTGCTAACACTAAATCACATTGTTAACTTGGGTTCCAAATGATAATCGATCCAAGAGTCTCAATCACTGAGGAAAAAAATATACAATTATGATCAGCATAGAGTATTGATAAGAAGAAATAGAGACTAAAACAGTTTGAAATTTCCAGTAAAAATGAGGAAAATCATTTTAATAAGAAAATTATAAACAACCCTATTAAAAAAGTAGGCAAGGACCCGAACAGACACTTCTCAAAAGTAGACATATGTGTGGCCAAGAAGCATATGAAAAAAAGCTCAGTATCACCGATCATTAGATAAATGCAAATCAAAACCACAATGAGATACCATCTCACACCAGTCAGAATGGCGATTATTAAAAAGCCAAAAAATAACAGATGCTGGCCAGGTTGCAGAGAAAAGGGAATGCTTACAAACTGTTGGTGGGAGTGCAAATTGGTCCAAACACTGTGGAAAGCAGTGTGGCAATTCCTCAAATAGCTAAAAACAGAACTACCATTCGACCCAGCAATCCCATTATTGGGTATATACCCAAAAGAATATAAATTGTTTCATCATAAAGACACATGCACACATATGTTCACTGCAGCACTATTCACAATAGCCAAGACATGGAATCAACCTAAATGCCCATCAATGGTAGACTGGATAAAGAAAATGTGGTACATATACACCATGGAATACCATGCAGCCATAAAAAAGAACGAGATCGTGTCCTTTGCAGGAACATGAATGGAGAAGGAGGCCATTATCCTTAGCAAACTAACACAGGAATAGAAAATCAAATACTGCATGTTCTCACATATAAGTGGGAGCTAAATTATGAGAACACGTGGACACAAAGAGGGAAACGACAGACACTGGGGCCTACCTGAAGATGGAGAGTGGGAGGAGGGAGAGGAGCAGAAAAAAAATAAGTATTGGGTACTAGGCTTAGTACCTGGGTCATTAAATACTCTGTATAATAAACCCCCATGACACAAGTTTACCTACATAACAAACCTATACATGTACCCCTGAACCTAAAATATTTTTTTTTTTAAAGAAAGAAAATTAAACTAGCAAGTACACTAGCATAAACATGCTGGTTTGCAGAGTTATTATAAGACTAAAAGATTCTGATGTTTTCTGTTGGCTCTGGAGTTGGCACAGAAATGTTATAATTGTGTATGGGTAGATTTCTCTCTCCTATTATTATTAATAGTCTTTTAAAATTTCCTTTTTCTAGATCCAAATTCAGTTATGCTATGTAAGTAGCAACATTTTGATTTTGAATTATTTTAACTACATCATACTAAAATTCCTATCGATCCAGTCTACTAGAACTATTTTTTTCTTTTGAGATGGAATTTCACTCTTGTCGTCCAGGCTGGAGTGCAGTGGTGCCATTTCGGCTCACTGAAACCTTTGCCTCCCAAGTTCAAGCGATTCTCCTGCCTCAGCCTCCCAAGTAGCTGGGATTACAGGCATGTGCCACCACACCCAGCTAATTTTTATATTTTTAGTAGAGACAGCGTTTCACCATGTTGGCCGGGCTGGTCTCCTGACCTCAGGTGATCCACCTGCCTTGGCCTCCCAAAGTGCTAGGATTACAGGCATGAGCCACTGCACCCGGCCTTAGAACTTTTCAAAAACATACTCTTCTCCTGTATGGAGGCCAGGGTGATCAAGATCTCTACACTCCACATCCCCAGCTGTATGAAACAACATAAATCAAAATGCTAACAGCTAAGACTGATGTAAGAGGTGGCCCTGAAAATAAGTCACTTTCTTACTAGATAATAATGAAAAGGGAGACAATCTGAATTTTGGGGGATGGGGCTGCCTCATAATAGAGACTTTACCGACGGGAAAATATTGGAACCCTCAGGGGTTGGGAACCAGGGACCTAATCTAGTGACCCAGCTAAGATAGTAGGTGAAAATGCATGCCACAAGTAACTTGTAGGAAAGGAGTACTTTAAAAAAGTTAAAATTTTAAAAGCAACATGGAGCCAGGCATGGTGGCTTGGCCTGTAATCCCAGCACTTTGGGAGGCCAACGAGGGTGAATCACTTGAGGTCAAGAGTTCAAGACCAGCCTAGGCAACATGGTGAAACCCTGTCTCTACAAAAATTTTAAAAAAAAAAAAAAAATTAGCTGAGCTGGGCATGGTGGCTCATGCCTGTAATCCCAGCACTCTGGGAGGCTGAGGTGGCTGGATCACTTAAGGCCAGGAGTTCAAGACCAGCCTGGCCAACATGGTGAAATGCCATCTCTACTAAAAATAAAAAAGTAGCTGGATGTGGTAGCAGGCGCCTGTAATCCCAGCACCTTGGGAGGCTGAGGCAGGAAAATCGCTTGAGCCTGGGAGGCAGAGGCTGCAGTGAGCTGAAATCGTACCACTGTACTCCAGACTGGGCAACAGAGCAAGACTCTGTCTCCGAACTAAATAAATAAATAAAAGATAAATTTTAAAACGCAACATGGAGCTTAATCTGCTAAATCCTGGGAACCACTTCATTATACAACATCAGCATGTTTTGTTTTGCAGTGTGACATATGTACCCTGGCCTACAGGATTTCTTCCATCCAGAACATGTAGAAAATCCCATACTTTGTATTCAATACACCTATTCAAAGCGTTTCATTAAAATCACCCAAAGAGAGGTACTTTTGAATGTAGAAAATGTTAAGTAAATACTAAGAAGGGTACAATGTTTTTAGCGTTAATAAAAATCTCAATCAGTAATTTCAAAGAAATACACATATTTCTTCATTTGCTGTCAAGGACAGGGAGTAAATAGTAGACTAGCGCCAAGTAGAAAACTGTCCTATCTCTGTAATAGGGCAGTGGAATAACAGTGGAAAAAATGGCAAAATAATAAAGACTGTATTGACTTACCATTCTGAAGCAAACACCTGTATAAAAGAAAGATAAGAAGAATTGTCAGCTTGTCCGCCTTTAAAAAGTTATGTATTTCCTGACTTAACTTTTATCTAGGTGGTCCCCATTTATCCTTGGTTTCACCTTCTGCAGTTTCACTTAACCCTCAATCAACTGCGGTCCTATAATATTACATTTAAAACTCCAGAAATAAACAATTCATAAGTTTTGAATTGAATGCCTTTCTAAGTAGCATAGTGAAATCTCACGCTGTCCCACCCATGAATTATCCCTTTGTCCAGCAGATCCACACTATAGACACTCCCTGCCCGTTGGTCATTAGGTAGCCCTCTTGGTTATCAGATCGACTGACTTGGTGGTACTGCAGTGCTCATGTTCAAGTAACCCTTATTTTACTTAACGATGACCCCCAAAACACAAGAGTAGTGATGCTGGCAAATGTGCCAAAGAGAAACCATCATGTGCTTCCTTTAGGTGAAAAGGTGAAAGTTCTCGACTTGATAAGGAAAGAAAAACATTGTATGCTGACGCTGCTAAGATCTAAAGTAAAGCAATCTTCTGTCTGTGAAACTGAGAAGAAGGAAAAAGAAATCTGTGCTAGTTTTGCTGTTACACCTCAAACTGTAAACGTTATGGCCACAGTGTATGATAAATGCTTAGAATATCTAGGGTTCTACACTATCCGCAGTTTCAGGCATCTACTGGGGTTCTTGGACTGCATCCCGATCCGAGAACAAGGGCAAATCCCTGTATTTATTAAGTGGTAAGTAAATGAAATAAGTAAAATGTTTAATATCTGAATGTATTTAGAAAGTGTTTTTGAAAATTAGTTTCTTTTAAAATGAAATGAGAAAAGGAAGACTTTTTGGAGAAAAATAGTACTTTTCTGAGTCCAAATAAATAAAATGCTGCAGCACATATTCACTCTATTTTTAAATGCTAAATAAAACAAAATACTTATTACAGGTACAGTTGAGTGTACTTGGCATAAAATTTAGCTGTCCTCAACTTTTAAGATGTCTTCTTAAAATGCAAGGACTAAATACAAATTTAAATGTAATAAAACATTTGTGTATTTTATAGCTAGTTACAGAACCAATGAAACATATCATGGAATGATATGCTTGACCATAACTTGGCTTCTGAAGCCTCAGTTCTTTTATTTATTTATTTACTTATTTATTTATTTACTTATTTATTTTAGAGACAGGGTCTTGCTCTGCGCTAAGGCTGGAACACAGTGGTGCAATCATAGCTCACTGCCCCCTCGAATTCCTGGGCTCAAGGGATCCTCCTGCCTTGCCTCCTGAGTAGCTGGGACTCCAGGCATGAGCCACCATCCCTGGCTCTGAAGCCTCAGTACTAATGGAAACTTACTGAAATGAAAATGATTGTTGGAATCTCTATATGTAGATTACATTATGTTCATACTTTGAACCATGTAGGTTGAGAAGTATTGTTGGTCTTGGTTATGTTTTCCCTATCTAGACCATAATAAGCTGTTCTATATTGGCCAACTATGATGGTATCTTATAGTTTGCTTACCCAGCCTGCAAAACTATGAGAGTCTCATCTCAGACAGAGGTCAAGAACACTATGGGACTTCATACCTTGGGTTGTTTGGAACCAAACATTGATACATAGAGAACTGGGCCCTAGAGTGGGGGTGACACAAGAGGCAAGCTGGTTCCAAATTATCAAGGATATGTATTTATGATATGGGACCCCTTGACGGAAAGGGAAGGCCTTCTTACATCTCTCCTGGGAATTGCAGCAATGACCCTAAATAACAGATCTCAAGTCAGTCCTTCAAATTGCAAGTTGGAAAACTCTTGATCCAAAAGGATGAATTAGAACAGGCTTCTTTGGGATAGATATGCCCCACATCTCAGCTCCTACTTGAGAGTTGGCTAAAATAGGCCTAAGTAAAGAAACTTCAGGAATGTATCAGGTGCAGAAATTCAGAGCTTGTTAGTACCTATTGCAACTTAGTTTTTATTTCTACCGAGAACACATGGTAAATTTGGAAATTTACTTTTCAGTACTCAAGAAGCCAAATGACAGAGAGAGAGAAAAAAAAAACACTTAAGTTTAGAGGAGAGGACATAGCAATTAAAAAACACCGGGAATGGATAAAAAAACTGTGGTAGATTCACACAATGGAATACCATGCAGCTGCAGCAATAAAAAGGAATGAACCATGGATACAAGCAACAACACGTATGAATCACAAATGCATTATGCTAAGTAAGAGAGGCCAGACTCACACATACTGTGTAATTCCACTTTCTGGAAAACGCAAAACTATAAGGACAGAAAACTGATTGTCAGTTGCCGAGGGCCAGGAGTAGAGGCGAGAGTGCTACAATGGGGGGTGAAGAAATTCAGGGTGATGGGACTGTTCTATATCTCAATTGTGGTGAGGATTACATGACTGTATGCATTTGTTAAAAATTCACTGGGCCAGGCGTGGTGGCTCACACCTGTAATCCCTTTGGGATTACTAGGTAATCCCAAAGATTACTAGACATTAGCTAGTAGATATAAAAGGAATTAGCAGAAAATTCCACAGCTAAGGCAGGTGGATCACCTGAGGTCAGGAGTTCAAGACCAGCCTGACCAATATGGTGAAATCCCATCTCTACAAAAATACGAAAATTAGCTGGACATAATGGCGGGTGCCTGTAATCCTAGCTACTTGGAAGGCTGAGACAGGAGAATCACTTGAACCCAGGAGGCAGAGGTTTCAGTGAGCCAAGATCATGCTATTGCACTCCAGCTTGGGCAACAGAGCGAGACTTTGTCTAAAAAAAAAAAAAAATTCATTCAATTGTACACTATAAAAGGTGAATGTTGCTGAATTTATATTCTATCTCAATTGAAAACTAATTATAAAAGAACACATTGGGAAGTCACAGGGGATGGGTCAATCTCCAAAGAGTCCAAGAGGTGTTGATTCTACATACAGCAGTTGAGTCTGGTTAAGAGGATACAGAAGAAAGGATCGGTAGCTTAGATATTTTATGCAGTCTTGTAAGTAGATTGATAATTTCCTGATGGTAGTATACTGTGGTACCCAACAAATATGAAGGAAAAAAAGCAGCAAAGCAATTAAGACAGGATAGTATCACAAATAGAATTTTTATAAGGCTATAAAATATTTCAAAAGATAGATATTCAACGTGGAGATAAGATGAGTGGGAAGTATTGATCTGAAAGAGAATCAGAAAGGCAATCTGTTACATAGATGGAGAGAAAGACATTAGCTAGTAGATATAAAAGGAATTAGCAGAAAATTCCAGAAACTTCAGGTCAACCAGACCATGCAGAAGAGAGAGAGAAAACAGGAGAGAAAACAGGCTGCACTGTGCAGGCAAAAGTGTGCAGTCTTTTTATCATAAGAGTCAGGGGGGCCGGGCGCGGTGGCTCAAGCCTGTAATCCCAGCACTTTGGGAGGCCGAGACGGGCGGATCACGAGGTCAGGAGTTCGAGACCATCCTGGCTAACACGGTGAAACCCCGTCTCTACTAAAAAATACAAAAAACTAGCCGGGCGAGGTGGTGGGCGCCTGTAGTCCCAGCTGCTCGGGAGGCTGAGGCAGAAGAATGGCGTAAAAACCCGGGAGGCGGAGTTTGCAATGAGCTGAGATCCGGCCACTGCTCTCCAGCCTGGGCGACACAGCGAGACTCTGTCTCAAAAAAAAAAAAAAAAAAAAAAAAGAGTCAGGGGATCCCAGAACACAGTAAGACACTGACCAAGTAAGTAGACTGAAAGTTTTGGTCTAGGCTGTATTGTGTATATGCTCTCTGAGTTCCTCAACCACTAACAGGCCCAAATATGAGCGTTATGAAAAGAGAAAGCACGTGCAATGGCAGTAAGCAGAAATTAGAAACATGTGGTCCATCTCTTTCCTATTTAAAGAGTGGTCCATGAAACAGCAGCACCTGAGAGTTTCGTTTAGAAAATAAAATTCTTGGGCCCCTGCTCCAAGGAACAGAAATGCTTCAGGTGGAGCCCAGTAATCTGTTTTCACACGCTTTCCAGGCAATTCTTATGCCCACTAATGTTTAGAACCAATGGCTGACTCCCCCTTAAAGAAAAGTCTGGGAGAGATTTGAAAAGGGTTTATGTTTCAGGTCAAGAATTGCATCAAAAGGAGAAAATTAAAATCTTGTAGGGTACCAAAGATCTGATGCGCGCTCCATCACACTGTTCAAGTTGCTGTTGATAATAACTCATGCATTTGCATGTCATCGTTGCCTCACCTTCTTTTCACAATTCAGAAGCATTACATGAAAGAAACCATGGATGATAAAAAGGCAACTCTCCTCTCCTGCACCCTAAAGGGACCTGCCATTGACACAGCCTAGGCAGCCTGTCACGTAGATTTCCCCCTCCATCTGTACCACTTACTACTAGAAATACTGGAGCTGCCCAAAGAGGGAAACTGACAACATGCCCCTCAGTGAAGAGCAACATCCTTTCAACATTTCCGAATCTCGAGCAGCCCTTCCACCATCTATTCATTGATGATGTCAAAGACCATTCGCTTATGGTGATGGGGTTTGAGAAAATTTTTAAAGTGGAATCAAACACAGATATTCCACTATGTGTTGCAGTGTTAAGGAAATTGCCTACTCCAATCTATTGATATAATATTTTATTCACACTAACATAATCTAAGAATCAGGTAACTCAGGTAAATCTAACAGGCACACAGGTAAACATTGATTATTCACTTAACAAGCATTTTCAATTGTCTAATTTTAAGTGCAAAGAATGAGATGAGTAAGACACAGTCCCTGCATCTAAGAGTTTACAATCTAGTGGGAAAGATGGACAAGTAAACTGGCAATTAAATGTTGCAATTAAAATAACAGACAATTTGTAGTTGTAAAATCCATAAACCTCGATACAAATTAGAGTTCATAAGGCAGCCACATGACAGACAATCACTCTTGGGTGATTTTAAGGCTGGCTTGTTGAAAAACAGGTCTTAGAGCTGAGACTTCAATGATGAGCAAAAATTAGTATGATGAGAGTAGAACATTACAGATAGAAGAGCATACTCAAAGGCCCGAGGTTTCAGATCAGGGCATATCTGGATACCACGCATAGTTAAATATTCAAACCCATACACTGTACTCATTTTCTAAATTATTTCTAGGCCCCTGTCATTACTGAAGATTTACTGAAAAATAGTTTAATTCTGTTCCAACTTTATCTAGAAGAATGGGTGATAATGTTTATATACTTAAAGTTACCATAATCTTTCAACTCATCTACTACAAGAACCTCCTTAACTAGCCTCGCTGCTTCCAGTTCTGCCCCACTACAGCGTATTCTCCATAAAGCAGCCAACATGGTTTTCTTTCAAGTAAAATCAAATCATTTCCTTTCCCAGCTTAAAAGCCCGCAGGGGCTCCCATTACACTGGAAATGAAATGTATTCTGGTTGCCACAGCCTCCTAATTCCTCTACCTCATATCCTAGTTCTCCCTCTTTACTCACCCCATTCCAGCCAGATATGCCTCCCTTGGCCCCTTAAACATGCCAACCCCCCTGGCCTTTGTACTGACTGTTCCTTCTGCCTGAATCCTCTGTCCCCTGATATTCTCATTCCTGGCTCCTTCCCATTATTCATCTCTCTATACAAATGTCACTTCCTTAAAGAAATATTCCCCAACCAATTTATCTAAAACAGCAATGCACCCCATGTTTCCTGCACATGCATTGTTTACTCTTAGATTTCCTATCTTTACAGTAGATTGTCAGTTCTGTAAGAACAGGAATTTTTCTGTCTTGTTTACTACTGTGTTCCCAACACCTAGACCAGAGCTTCGCACATGGTTGTTGAATAAATGAATTTTTAAAAACCAGCTGATAAATATTTATGTGAAATATTTAACTATCCTATAATAATTTATCATATAAATTATGTGTTTATTATATCTATTACACATTTATAATATAATATATCATTAATAATATTAACATATTGATTATATATTATATTTATTGTTAACATATATTGTGAATATACATATAATCATATTTATTAGGCTTTAAGTTTACTTTCAAAGTGGTGATGCTAAATTTACGGCATTCGAAGTTCTGGAAAGAATCTCAATAGTTCTATGTTGATTCTAGCAGAACTTTCCACAGTGATAATATACAGTGACTGAATATATAATATACATATCTATGTACACATATATGCTTATATGCTCACATATATCCCTATAATACACATCTATTATATATAATAGATAGTATATATACCATAACAGATAGCGAGAAGTTACTAATAATGCCTAAACTGACATTATGCATATACATAACATTAGGCATATACATAGTATTAGTGCCAATCATAATCTCAAATGCTATAATCCTAAATGTTGAAATCCTGAAAGATCAAAATCCCTAAAGTCAGCCAGGTATGGTGGCTTACACCTGTAAGCCCAGCACTTTGAGAGGCTGAGGCAGGAGGATTGATTGAGCCCAGGAGTTCGAGATCAGCCTGGGCAGCATAGCAAGACTTCATTTCTGAAAGAAAAATAAAAATTTTAATTAAAAATCTCTAAAGTCTAAAATCCCTAATGATTAAAAGCCTGAAAATGACAATCCTGAAAGATTAAAATTCTGAATGGTAAAATCTAGAAAGCCTAATTCTGGGGATGGGATTAGTACACGTTTGATTGTGTGCATGACAGTTGCATCATGTTAGTTGTATCATGTTAAACAGAACTATTACCTTGTTATTGTCTTTATTTGGAAGTGAATTATGGTTTAAGGAGACACATATGGGTGCCAAATTGACAAGGGCTGGATTTGTGAACTTAATTTTAGGTGTCAATTTGACTGGATTAAGGAATACCTAGAAACCTGATAAAGCATTATTTTGGGTGTGTCTGTAAGGGTGTTTCCAGAGATTACTGAGTCTGAGTAGACCAAGTGGGGAAGATCTGCCCTCAACGTTTTGAGTGTTTCAGAGAAGTGAAAATGCAGGCAAAAGATACAAGAAATCTTCCCTGCCAAATTACTTAATTGTGTATGACTTCTGCATCTTCACACATAGTACCACGCTTGCCTTAAAAAAATGTCCTTCTGGCCGGGCGCGGTGGCTCACGCCTGTAATCCCAGCACTTTGGGAGGCCGAGGCGGGCGGATCACAAGGTCAGGAGATCGAGACCACGGTGAAACCCCATCTCTACTAAAAATACAAAAAATTAGCCGGGCGCGGTGGCGGGCGCCTGTAGTCCCAGCTACTCAGGAGGCTGAGGCAGGAGAATGGCGTGAACCCGGGAGGCGGAGCTTGCAGTGAGCCGAGATCGCGCCACTGCACTCCAGCCTGGGCGACAGAGCGAGACTCCGTCTCAAAAAAAAAAAAAAAAAAAAAAATGTCCTTCTTTGTACCAACCAAATGTTTTTTTAAAAAGGTGGAAAAAGGAAAAAAGAAATGACTTTCATCAGAGAATAAAAGGTATTTTTTTAAGAGATGGGGTCTCGCTCTGCTGCCCAGGCTGGAGTGCAGTGGTGTGATTATAGCTCACTGCAGTCTCAAACTCTTGGTCTTAACCAATTCTTTCACCTCAACATTCCAAGTAGCTAGAACTACAAGTGCATACCACCATGCCTGGATAATTTTAAAATTTTTGTAGAGGTGGAGTCTCACTATGTTGCTCAGGCTAGTCTCAAACTTCTGGCCTCACTCAATCCAACTGCCTCAGCCTTCCAAAGCACTGGGATTACAAGCATGAGCCACTATGTCCAGCCAAAAAAAAAAAAAAAAATGGAATTTGAAAAGCTCAGTGACCTTCTGAATGAAAGGCACTTGCTGATACAGAGGTTCCTCCGGTGATACAAAACACATTAAATGATGAACTATTCTTGATTAGGGATCTGTCCATCAAAGAAGATAGACTTCTTATATTTCTTAAACCACTCAATCTAACAAAGAAAAACCAGTGCATGCTTCATTTTGGCTAATATGTGGCACTTTCAAAACCACCCTATTTTTTCCCAGTTGCATACAATTCATCCCCCTGTGGGATCTCAAAATTCTAGAACTTAACCACTCATTTATGTACGAATGACTGGACAAAAGGGAAGCACTTTGTAAAACACTTACTTGAAGGTTTGGTGGATGCTGCAAAAGAAAATGGATTCAACTGAATCCCCAAATCATAATGACAGATTAGGAGCAATCAAAGCTTCTAAAGTGAATTTCAAGATGTCACTAACAAAGTTTGTTTTTTCCATTCAGTCTGATGCATTTAGTGAAAAACTTAGATGAGTCGATTGGCCGTGAGACATGACAATGATGAAAACTTCAATTTAAAAAGGTGTCATTTGTCTGCATTGGCTTTCCTTCCAGCTGATGAAATTCCAGGAGCTTTTTTTTTTTTTTTTTTTTTTTTTGAGACAGAGCCTCATTCTGTCGCCCAGGCTAGAGTGCAGTGGTGTGGTGCGATCTCGGCTCACTACAACCTCCGCCTCTCAGGTTCAAGCGATTTCTCCTGCCTCAGCCTCCAGAGTAACTGGGACTACAGGTGCAAACCACCAAACCCAGCTAATTTTTTGTATTTTTGTAATTTTTGTATTTTTAGTAGAGATGGGGTTTCACCATGTTAGCCAAGATGGTGTCAATCTCCTGACCTCATGATCCACCCAACTCGGCCTCCCAAAGTGCTGGGATTACAGGCCTGAGTCACCACACCCGGCCCAGCTTTTAATGTATTGAATCTGCATTTGCCTGAAGAAACCAGCAAAGTTACTGACTGGTTTAAAAACAATTATGCGCATGGTAGGATTAGAAGACATATAACGGTGTTGTTGTTTCATCACAAGTATCATCTACACTAAATTTGTAATCTGTATATGAGTGCATGAAGAATGAATTTTCATGTATGTAAAACATAGAAGCATAGCACTGAAGATGGAAAACCTTAATAGGGGATGCTCACGTCAGTGTATATCAAATCATAGAAGAATTTCAAAAAGAGCAGTGCCCTGTAGAATATGGATATAAATGTATTTTCCAAAAAGAGCCAAGTCCTCAAAAAAAAAAAGCAGCTATTCATCATGATGGAAGACTCCAAAATATAGGTAACGATTGTGAAAAGTTGGCCAATTCTTATGGACTATCTCCGTGCAACTGCCTATAATCTATCATTGTAATATAGTTTTTTTGTATGTCAAATTTTCTTTTTTTTTGAGATGAAGTTTCACTCTTGTCACCCAGGCTGGAGTGCAGTTGCACGATCTCGGCTCACTGCAACCTCGACCTCCTGGATTCAAGTGATTCTCCTGCCTCAGCCTCCTGAGTAGCTGGGATTACAGGCACACACACACCACCATGCCTGGCTAATTTTTTGCATTTTTAGTAAAGACAGGGTTTTGCCATGTTGGGCAGGCCGGTCTCAAACTCCTGACTTCAGGTGATCCACCCGCCTAGGCCTCCCAAAGTGCTGAGATTATAGGCATGACCCACTGCACCCGGCCAGAGGTATAAACTTTGTAAAGGTTTTTAGAGTTCTAATTTGTCTTAGGCTTTTTTTTTTTTTTCTGACAAATTTGACCCTACAAGTGTGTCACCGTAACGCTGACTTAGTAACTATTGTGTATGTGTGTAAAAATGTGGAAACTTTCTAAATAAATAAAGAGATGTCCTTCTTGTATATGTACATCTGTGAAAGATAAAATTTCTTGACATCCTGGCTTTTTGAGTGACTGCATATACAGTGGTGATCCATCACAACTTTTGATCAATCTCATCAAAGACTTAGGTTGTCCATCAAGGTATGTCAGATGACCAGTTACAAAACTGGTTGCACACAATTACCAACTGTGGTGATACGCATTTATATATTTTGCTTTTTGACCTACTTGCTTATGAATATAGTTCATCTGCTTGTAACTATTACACCTATGTGACTGTCATCAGTATACCACAGTATGTACAGTCACAAAAATACATGTTATTATTACCTATCTTCTTGTGCAAACTGGCTTATGAAGTTTCTATTATGTTTGTATATGTTTCTCAAATAAATCTCCTTTTTATTTATTTTTTTTTTTTTTTGAGACGGAGTCTCACTCTGTCACTCAGGCTGGAGGGCAGTGGTGCAATCTCGGCTCACTGCAACCTCCGCCTCCCAGGTTCAAGCGATTCTCCTGCCTCAGCCTCCCGAGTAGCTGGGATTACAGGCGCCTGCCACGGCGTCCAGCTAATTTTTGTATTTTTAGTGGAGACAGGGTTTCACCATGTTGGCCAGGCTGGTCACAAACTCCTGACTTCAAGTTATCTGCTCGCCTTGGCCTCCCAAAGTGCTGGGATTACAGGTGTGAACCACCGGACCTGACCAAAAATTAGTATTTTAAATACTCTTTGAATGACTTTTTCCAGATTATATTTTTGGGATTTTGATCTTTCAACACTGTGATTTGGGGGATTTTAGACTTTAGGGATTTTGATGTTTTGGAATTTCAACATGCAAGATTATGGCGTTTGCAATTGTATCTTTCAGGATTATGGCCCAAACACTCATAGCATATACATTATAAAGACATAGAAACCACAAGAGTTGGTCGGGCGCTGTGGCTCACGTCTGTAATCCCAGTACTTTGGGAGGCCAAGGCAGGCAGATCACGAGGTCAGGAGATCGAGACCATCCTGGCTAACGCGGTGAAACCCCATTTCTACCAAAAATACAAAAAATTAGCCAGGCGTGGTGGTGGGCGCCTGTAGTCCCAGCTGCTCGGGAGGCTGAGGCAGGAGAACGGCATGAACCCGGGAGGCGGAGCTTGCAGTGAGCCGAGATTATGCCACTGCACTCCAGCCTGGGCAACAGAGCGAGACTCCATCTAAAAATAATAATAATAATAATTTTTAAAACCCACAAGACTTTAAAAAAAGGTTGTTTTATAGAATATACAGGACTTGGGGCTGGAAACTGGAGCAGGATATGGTGGCTGTTGCTTTTAATTACCAGCTTTTCTATACTATTTGAGTTCTTTAAAAATCCATGTGCATATCTTCATTTGATTTATATTTTCAAAGTTGTAAATTTAAAAGCATTTGGGGCAGGGCATGGTGGCTCATGCCTGTAATCCCAGCACTTTGGAAAGACAAGGCAGATGAATCACTTGAGTCCAGAGTTCAAGACCAGCCTGGGCAACATGGTGAAACCCCATCTCTACAAAAACTATGAATACAAAACTTAGCCGGGCATGATAGCACTTGCCTCTAGTTAGCACATGCCTCTTAGATAGCACATGATAGCACATGTGCTTAGATAGCACATGATAGCATATGCCTCTAGTCCCAGCTATTAGGGAGGATAGAGTCAGGGAGGATCAGTTGAGCCTGCAGTGAGCTGTGATCACACTGCTGCACTCTAGCCTGGGTGACAGAGCAAGACTCTGTTTCAAATAAACAAACAAACAAACAAATAAAAGCATTTTTAACTATGAATGGTAACGATACATACATGGATTTATTAAATCTTAAAACAGTGGAGCTACAGGATGTCATTTAAGTTTGAGACATAATTTTTGGTTAAATTCATACTTCTTGACGAACTGGGTGGATAATAAAAGTGTTACCCATTGCTTAAGGCAGTGATAGATGGAAATAAACAAGGCTGAAATAAATCATATATCAAAGATTCAATATGGGCCAGTCATGGTGGCTCACGCCTGTAAACCCAGCACTTTGGGAGGCCGAGACAGGTGGATCACCTGAGGTCAGGAGTTCAAGACCAGCCTGACCAACATGAAGAAACCCTGTCTTTACTAAAAATACAAACAATTAGCTGGGCGTGGTGGCACATGCCTGTAATCCCAGCTACGCAGGAGGCTGAGGCAGGAGAATCGCTTGAACCTGGTAGGTGGAGGTTGCAGTGAGCCAAGATTGCACCATTGCACTCCAGCCTGGGCAACAAGAATGAAACTCTGTCTCAAAAAAAAAAAAAAAAAAAAAAGATTCAATATGAACTTAACAGAAATTTAGGTGGTTTTGGTTATGGATTCAATGTTTTGAGGAAGAGGTCATGGACACAAGATCACGATCTTTTTGTAATGTGTCCTTTTGTGTCACTACTTGGGGAAAAAAACATCAAATGTAATAATTGTTTAGAATTTTATTTAATATATGAACAACTGTGACAGGCACATACCCCAAAGCCATTCTCCCATTCTTCCTTTCTAACAGAACTCTGATTTTACTTGGGGCAGCAATGTGCCAGTTGATGTTTCCCAGACTTCCTTATAGTGGGAATGGCCAATGAAATGTAAGCCAAGTCACTGGTTAGGACTTTCAAGATAACTCTTCAATAGGGGCTGACTTGGCCTGGCGTGATGGTTTCTCCATGTTGGGGTATTGCACTGGTACCCTTTCTTCTAATCGTGGTGTGAATATTATGATTGGAGCTAAGCAGCAACCTTGAAACCTTAAGGGAGAGGCCAAGGACATCAGAGACATTGGCCCTGACTTCCCTGAGGCACTTTAACATGCCAGGGGATGGAGGAAGAAGTGGGGAATGGGGGAATGAGGTGGGGAATGGGAAACAACTGGTAAAGGGAAGGAGGGGTGATGGAAATGTTCTGGAATTAATGCTAATGCTGCAAAACATTGTGAATATACTAAAAACTACTGTGTATTTAGTGTTATGTAAATTACATCTCAATTTTGTTAATGCCACACACACACACAAAAAAGGAAAGCAGAAAACAGGACTATGATGTAGTCCTTCCTACCTCTATTTGTAGAACAAGGGCAGTCATTCTCCAATTTTGCTTACCATTCAACCTCCCTGACTTTTTCCTATCACTCCATACCAAAACAACTGCAGTGAAGATCCTCTCGAAGTACTGCAAGTAGAACTAAATGACTGAGATCTCTCTAGATTTTATAACTTATTTCTGCAGGAGAAAGCATCTTTCTCTCTAGCAGAAATTCCTTCTGTGAGGAGGAGTATCGTTAGTGTGTCATTCCTGGCTACTTTCTACCCTGCCCTTATCACAGGGACAAGCAGTGACTCATCTACTGGGTAAATTTAGAAGGAGAAACATGCATAGCCCAGGCATGTCCTCTTCCTCCTCCCGCTGGAAGCAAGTTACCCACGGGGATCATACTTCTGGCTCTGCCCTAGAGCAGCCTCCCTGTGCCTGGAGTTGGGGGTGGCCAGTGTTTAATTCTGTAGTACAGGTCATTATAAAGTCCACTTACCTGCAGATAGACACCACATTCCTAAAACTCTGCTTTACTCTTTGTCTTCCTTGTCAGTAACTCACACAATGAAGAGAGGTGTTATTTGTTGGGCCCCTCGAACTACAACCCTTATTTTAAAGCTTTGGGAGGAATGTATGTCAAGGAGCCTCAAGACTTCTAGCCCATTAACTCTGCAAGGCAGTGAACCATGCAGGAATCAACTGCTCAAAGTTTCATATGCCACCTGGAATCTTCCCAGAATCTTTCTGAGAGTCCTGATTCCTAGTATGAAGTAATAGACATCTATATAGAAAGAAAAGGTGACGTGGAGACATTTTTCTGCACTTTATCAGTGTTGGCTGGAACACAGCACTCTTGGGACAGGGCTTCTGTAGGAGATTTACCTATGGGCTTTCGTGGCTTCCCCATACTTTTTCCACCTCACTTGCTGAACAGAAGGAAAGCTGATATGACACATGCGGGTTTTTCACAAACACACTGATCTGGAAACTGGGGCAGACATCAGCCCCCTTGGTGATAAAAGACTCCAGCACAATATGCTGCTCAGTCAAGGTCCAGTCCACTACAACTGTACCTCACTTTGTAGAAAGGGATGTCAGTGAGAAACCCTGAGGGGAATGTTTGCAAAGTAAATCATACTTCGAATTGACAAACAAACACTGATATTTAAAGAAACCTGTGATGAATTTTAAATGTCAAAACTTTTTCACGTAAAATCATATTTTTTATATTGTAACCTACCATTTCATCCTGGGATCTGACTGCAGTATCAATTTTGAATGCAGGAAGTGATCTATATGCTGCCTTACAAAGCAGCCCTTAATGGCTGTAAATATCTTTAATTGCTACAAAGCTTTCCTTATGTGGAATAAAATTCTGCCTTACTTAACCTTTCGCCATCAGTCCAGGGTCTCTTCCCTGGAGCCATACACCATGGCATCTTTCAAACAGTTAAAACAGCCATCACACTACTATTTATTCTCCAAGCCAACTATCCCCAAGCACTTCAATTTAATTCAGTCCACTTTTGAAGGCCCCACTAGAGGCGTAGCCCCATAGCAGATATGAAAACAAGCCACCAGCCTGACCTTCAAAATACTGTCATTATTTTCTAGTGAGAGACACAAGTGTACACAGATAACTGTAGCTGAAAGCAGAATGATTAAAAGGAAAAACACAAAGTGTAACAACTATAAATAAAATGCTATAGGAACAAAGACAGGAGAGGGAATTAGAGTTAACCATATTTATGTTTCTTGATTTTAATGGTGTACTTATATTTTCAACCTCTAAAACGCAGCTTTTCCATTTACTTGTCTACATAAGAAAAAATGTGTACATCTAAATCATGCATTATCTGACAAAGTCATTTAATAATTCATCCCAGTTTTCATTTTAAGCAATATTTAACAAATATGGTATTCATCTCAGTGATAGCAGTAGGAGACAGACAAATTCCCTAGGTAGACAGGGATGGGTCTCCAGTGAAACCCGACCTTCAAGTGAAACCTGAAACTGAGTTTCCAGTTCCAGGTGGAGTCCACAACCAGAGTGAGAACTTTCTCGATGTCTTTTAGCCAACTGAATGGTGCTTTTTCCAAGCCCACCCATGGAACAATTAGCATACACCCCACTCTGAGCCCATAAAAACCCCAGACTCAGCCTCACAGATGGCTATCCACTTTCAGGCCCCCTCTTACACAGAGGCCTACCCACTTCAGGTCCCCTCTCTTTATTGAGAGCTTTTCTGTCACTCAGTAAAATTCTTCTCTGCCTTGTTCACTCTCCAGTGTCCGTGTACCTCATTCCTCTTGGTCATGGGACAAGAGTGAATGGCAGGCACAAAAAGAGCTGTAACATATGCTCTTGCTCGCCAAGCTATGGGAGTCAAAAAAACCACAGGGTGCCAACACTCCCCCATTTGCTGAGCTGCAGGCAGCAGGACCCAATGAGTTGTGACACACTGTCATTCACTGAAGCTGCAAGCAGCAGAAATGAACGAGAGCTGTAACACTTTCTAGAGGCTCAGACCTTAGGACTCCCCAAGCAAAAATTGTAACACCCCTTGCGGCTCTGTGGTGGCTGGCATCTCCAAGTTATTGGGCACTGCCACATCCCCCTCATCCAGACACCAGCACCCAAGGTAGAAGCCGGTCACAGCACTCCTGGACCAGCTGCGAGCTGACCACAGAGCCAAGGCAAGTGCAGGATCTGGACCAGTAGCACAAGCTGAGCACAGCCTGCTGGGCCAAGTGGGCAGAGTAAGCCCAGTGGGCCCAAGCAAAGCTTGGGCAGAGGCACCACTGGCCGCAAAGATTTCTGGCTGGCGAAACAGCACTGAAAGAATTCTATGTCATCAGTACTCAAATAAGCTACTCTTACTCTAAAAAACTGAGTCAAAATAAAAATTCTAAGCACATGTAAACCAACAGATTACCACAATACATTTCTAGGAGTGTCATTAGTATTCCCCTGAGAGCTGGTAAAGCATCAAAGCATCTATACACAGCATAATCAATTTCCCTGTCAAATGTTCAGGTTATATTATTCCAGATATAAATGTAATGAAACATCTATAGAAACATTATAAACCAGGCCATAGTCATAAACACTCTAAAAGCACAGGGGCTCAGTCCTCAGTTCTCTCAACCCTCTCCCAAAGCCCTCAATGCAAGAGAAGTTGGTGGGGAAAAAACATGGAGCTCTTTGAGAATATGAAGATTTTTTAAAGTAGAGGATGAAAAGAGAAAAAAAAAAGAGTAACTTTAGAGTGGAGAAAACAGACAAACACTATCACAGCCAGGTGATCAAGGTTAACATCAACAGTGATAAGTCAGATTGGCAGTATATACCCTTGATAGGTTTGACAAGAGCAGCACTTTACCTCTGTGGTCTTCCTCCCAATATCCCATAACCCCAGTCTTGTTATAACAAAAATATCAGACAAATCCCAATTGGGGAACATTCTAGAAGTACTTGACCTCAAAGTACTCCTTAAAACGGCCAACATCATTGACAACAAGGTAAGTCTAACAGAATGTCACAGCCTCAAGGAGCCTAAGGAGCCAAGGGGGCTATATGTATCCTGGATGGGATCCTGGAACAGAAAAAAAGACATTAGGTAAAAACTAAGGAAACCTTGAATAAAGTAAGGACTTTAGTTCATAACAATGTATCTATATTGGCTTAAACCAGTTATAAGGTCCCTATACTAACAACACATCATTTTTGGTTGGAAAACATTTTCTGTGATAAACTCAAGTAAGCCAATTTAATTAATTGATCAATTTTCCATATAGGAAGGTTAAAACATTTTCCATTTTTTCCATGTTCACTTTAACTTCATTGAAACCATTTTCACTAGAAATAGTTTCCACTCAAATATTTTAATGATGACTTTATCAATCCATATTTTGTCCATAATAAATGTTCCCAATTATAGGTTCTTCCACTGCAAATTTACTTTCATAGCTATTATTTCTAACAAGCCAGTTTTCACTAAAATGTTATTATTTCATACTTCATTTATTTTATTTTATTGTTTCTTCAGAGACAGTCTCACTCTGTGGCCCAGGCTGGTGGCCCATGCCTATAAGGCCAGAACTTTGGGAGGTGGAGGTGGGAGGCTTGCTTGAGGCAGGAGTTCAAAACCAGCCTAGTCAACATAGTGAGACTCTATCTCTACCAAAGAAAAATTAAAAAGTTAGCTGGGCATGGTGACTCATGCCTCTAGTCCCAGCTACTCAGGAGGAGGATGAGGCAGGAAGATCATGTGAGCCCAGGAGCTCAAGGCTGCAGTGAGCTATGATCTTGCCTGGGCAACAGTGAGACCCTGTCAAAAAAAAAAAAAAAAAAAAAAAAAGGCTATCAAGGTTCAAATCCCAGCCCCACCTCTTAATTTGTATAACTGGGAAAGAAGTTACTTCCCCATGCCTCAATGTCTCCATCTGTTAAATGAGAAAAACCACTGCAGTTACAGAGATGAGGATTAAATGAGACAACGTATGTAAAATGTTGAGTACAGAGCTTGGCACATTCTAAATTGTCAGGGAACGTCAGTGTAGATGTGTGTAAATATGTGATGGTGAGTTTGTAGTACGCACTATGCCTTGATCAATAGTAGGCATGTACTCTCTTCCATTTAACATACTGCAAACTATAGGAATTACTGCCCTAAAGTTGACTTTTTAAACCCCGCTATTTTATGTATAGTACATTTCTCTTTTCCATATTTTTACTGTTGGTCCAAATTGATTATATACCGTGTTACCACTATGTGCACAAAAGTAGAATTGTATAGTTAACAGAAATATATAATGTAATAGCAGAAAACATCATATAATGGGAGAGCACAAGTTTTAAAGTCAGAGAGATGTAGAATCAAATCCCATTTGTCAATTAAGGGCTTGTCCAACTTACTGAATCTCTGTGCACCTGTTGTGTCCTTGTTGAAACAGGAATAAGACATGCAACTCACAAAATTGTGATGATTAAGTCAACAACAGTGAAATGTTCAGCACAAAGAACACCCACAATAAATGTCACACACACACACACACAGACTCCTTAACTACTGCCACTTCTCTCTAGTGGACCATTCTGTTAGGTGATCTTTGCCTTCACTTTCGTATTTTACATTATGTGCTTTGGTGACTTATTGTGGCAGTTTTCAAAGCAGGATACCATACCCCTGGGTGCACTTAAAGGCTTTATAAAGAGCACAGATCTACGCATAATGTTCAGGGAATCTATTTCCAGATGTTCAACTTCCACATACATTCTTTCCCAAAACTGACCTGAGACTCCTTTCCTATCTCCCTTTGCACAATCACCCTTTGAAAGAAAGGTCTCCTATTATCCTAAGTGAAGTAACTCAGGAATGGAAAACCAAACATTCTATGTTCTCACTCATAAATGGGAGCTAAGCTATGAGGATGCAAAGGCATAAGAATGATACAATGGACTCTGGGGACTCAGGGGGAAAGGGTAGGAGGGGGTGAGGGAAAGGCTACACATTGAGTACTGTGTACACTGCTTGGGTGATGGCTGCACCAAAATCTCAGAAATCACCACTAATGAACTTATTCATGTAATCAAATACCACTTGTTCTCCAAAGACCTATTGGAAATAAAAATAAAATTAAATTTAAAAAAGAAAGATCTCTTTACAAAAGGCACACTTTTACCCATTCTTAATCTTACCCTGGTACACTGCACCAAGGTGTAAAAACCTCTAGAGTACCAAATACAAGGATAATTCAACTCTTCCTCTGACCAAGGTTAAATAAATACCCCCAGCCTTCTCATTAATAATAAATTTCTGGCTGAGTACAGTGGCTCACGCTGTAATCCCAGCACTTTGGGAGGCCAAGTGCAGGAGGATCGCTTGAAGCCAGGATTTCGAGACTTGCCTGGGCAACAGAGACGCTTTCTCTACATAAAATAATTTAAAAATTAGCCATGCGCGGTGGCGCGGGCCTGTAGTCCCAGCTGCTTAGAAGGTTGAGACAGAAGATCGCTTGAGCCCAGGAGTTCCAGGCTGCAGTGAGCTATGATTGTGCCACTCAACTTTCTCCAGCCTGGGTGACAGCAAGACTCCTTCTCTTAAAAAAATAGAATTAAAAAAATAAACTTCTAACACAAATTTACCTTTAAATTTTAATAATGTTTATCATACTTTTCATATTATTTTCATCTAGTGTTCTAATAATAATTTCAATAATAATTCAATCCAGACAAAAAATTTAATACTTGGAGCTGTTGAATACAATGACTTCTAAATTTCTCTTCAAAGAATCAGTATGTCAGTATGCTCGGTTCGTTGCGCTCTATTTTAAAGTCTAGCTTCCTCGTTCTCCTCACCCCTAGTTTGAGTAAACAACCTTTTCTACCAGTTTTAATCAGTAGTTCACATCTATTCCCCTGGTCACCTGCTCCATCTTAAGTCACCCCTGGTCACCTGCTCCGTCCTGAGTCACCTGTGGTTGAATCATCCTGGGTCACCTGTTCTGTAACCACCCTTCCTGCCAAACTACCCACCCCGCCACTCCAGCTCATACCCCTGCTCGTTAAAACAGCCAATCGGAATTAACTTAGACTGTGCGGTCCAACCCTAGCCAGTAGGGGAAAGACACAGCAGTAGGCGCTACCTGTGTCAGGAATAAGAACTTCCCCTTCCCCTCCCCTGTTCAGGTGTGCTCTTGCCATTGTTCCATCCGCGAGTCGCACCTTTCTATAGAAGTAAAATTGCCTTGCTGAAAAAATTATTTGAGTTTTTGTACCAAGGAACAAGCATTTGTTTCTAACAAAGCCTTATTGTCAAAGGAAATTAAGAAAAAGCATTATACTTATTCATACATGTGCATATATATATATACACACACACACATATAGCAGAAAAGTATGATAGGGTGAGCAAAGAAAAAACCCTCAAGGGAAACAATGGGGTAATTCTGTGGGAGAAGTGGAATGTAAATCAAAGTCAAAGAGGAAAAGAAATGAGTAAAATTTCTCATTGTTGAAGAGTTTTATTTCAAATTAAGATGGTGGATATTAAATCATTACCGTATTTACATTCCATTGAATACATTTCAGAGTGACTTAATATTTTCATTTATAAATATCAATATTTTAAATAAGCCAGACGTTACAAACTTTGCAACTACTTAAACTTAGGATGAAACAAAAATTAGGTAACAATTCAATTCTTTTAAGAGCTACAAAGAGGTCTAAAAAAAGGTTTGACCTCTGAAAAGGTAACCTTAAACCATCTAAGCGTCCTTCCTAAAACCCAAGTCAAGACTAGGTAGCTTCAGTGGCAAGCAAGGAGACCCTCTTCTTTTCCTACCCAACTTCAACCTTTCCCTCTGTGCCGCTTACTCCCGCACCCGGCAGCCGCCCACTTCTGATCCTCAGCAAACCCCTGTCCACTTCTCTCCCCATCGCCACTTCCCTCCCCATCGCCACTTCCCTCCCCATTCCCCTACTTCCCTCCCCATTCCCCTACTTCCCTCCCTATTCCCCTACTTCCGCCCGTCCAAGTCCTCGGGCGCATGCGCGTTTCGCCTCTTTCCCCATCGCCGCTGCTGTGTCATGGCTGAGCGGAAGTCCCAGCCACAACGGGAAAAGGCATACTATAGGTGGGAGGCGCTTCTCACAGCTTTCTCCCCTTCCTCCCATAACCTTTTTGATCTCCCACTGTGGAGGGGCCTCCTACCCTGCACTCTCCCGAACACCTCGTAGTCCACGGATTTGAGTGGCCCGGCGGTAGACATGGCTGCGGCGAGCCCTCTGTTGAGGAGCCGGAGCAGGGCTCGGGGCGCGGCGACTGTGGCGGCCGCGAGAGGGAGGGGACACATGGGACCGCTTGGCGCACCCCGCGCCTGTCACCGGTCCCGGACGCTAGCGCGCCGGGGTCACGCGTCGGACGCGGCAAATGAGACTGCGGGGCTTGGGAGCGAGGGCCGCCGGGGACGCCAGGAGGGAAGAGGCAGCTGGGCCCCAGGCATCCTAGGCCTCCTTTCTCTGCCTGTCTTCCCGGACTGGGGAGAATGCTCTCTCCACAGCGCTCCCTACCATTTAATTGATCAAGGTTCTCTGTTCCCAAAGTTAGTAAATAAAACCCGGATGCTGTGCCCAAAAAAAGTTGCTTCCCCCAGCTTTATTAAAGTGTAATTGACAAAAGTTGGGTATGTTTGTGGTGTACAAGGTGATGTTTTGACATATGTATGCATTGTGAAATGATTACATCAATGGAATTAACATATCGATTGCACCATTTTTTCATGAAGAGAACATTTAAGATCTCATCAATTTTTAAGGACACAATACATTAACTACAGTCACCATGTTACACATCAGATCTTCAGAACTTCCTGTTCACACTAACTGAAACTTTGTACCCTTTGACCAATATCTGCCCATTTCCAACCCCTTTCATCCCCCATCCCAGGTCCCCCGCCCTACTCCATCCCGGCAAGATTTGCTTTTGAAATCAAGGGCCTGCTGGTTTAGTGTTTTGAGAGTTAGTAAATTATTTATGAAATGTTTAGATGACTACCAAATCCGGCGATTTTGAGCCAGCTTTTAAGATAAGGTCTGCAACATCTTGAACTCTTCTGTAGAGTCAGGAAGTAGCTGAGCCTGAACTCATATTCTAAATGGATTGTGATATTTTTCTGGGATAAGAAACTTTTTAAAAATATGAAGTATTTTATTCTAGTGGAAACAGACAAAAGAAAAACACTGTAGTCATCTTGTCTGCTGTTCAGTCATACAGTTTTGTGTGTGGGGAGGTTTGTTGTTGTTTTGAGACAGAGTTTCGCTCTTGTCGCCCAGAGTGAAGTACAGTGGTGCGAACTCGGCTCACTGCAACCTCCACCTCCTGGGTTCAAGAGATTCTCCTGCCTCAGCCTTTCAAGTAGCTGGGATTACAGGCAAGCACCACCTCACCCAGCTGATTTTTGTATTTTTAGTAGAGACGGTGTTTCACCATGTTGTCCAGGCTGGTCTCAAACTCCTGACCTCAGGTGATCCACCTGCCTTGGCCTCCCAAAGTGCTGGGATTACAGGTGTGAGCCACCGCACCCGATCTTTTTTTTTTTTTTTTTTTTTTTTAATGATCTTGATTATTCTCAGCAACATCCCAATTGCCTAGAAGGTTAAGGCTGTATTTTATTTCCTAGTGAGCTATTATAAAGTTTTAATATAAAACCATCCACCACTCCAAGGGATCTGGATACAGCTATTGATAATCTGCCAGCTTCTAGAATTCCAAATATGTTTACTTGTGAGAATTTGCATTTCTGTATTTGTTGGCCTCAATACCTTTACATATTTCTCTGCATCTGGCCACACAGTTAAAATAATCCACTGCAATCTGATTCAATATACTGTGCCAGTTCTATTAGAGAACACCAAAAATCACCTAAAACTTGGTTAGAATATGGTTAAATCATTTTTAAAGTAAAATGTATTACAGAAATGCTAATGCAGTTAATTTATGTAGTGAAGGTCTTGGTTTACTGCAGAGACCTCACAACTTACCTCTTCCATCTCCCAGTTCATTCCATGCAGACTCTAGAATCAACATAAATTTTAAGTCATTCTTCCTAATACGTTCAAAATAGAACCTGAGGTCTTCAGCCTCCACTACCTGCGTTTAAACTATAGTCAAGACACTCTCGGTTATTCCGCTGTTTCAATAGAGAGGTTTAAAACAAAGAACCTCCTCTCTTGGATCTACTGTATCTGGAATGCCTTCCCCTTCTCCAGTATCTTCCTCGATCCCGCTCAGTCACCTCTGCGAGTGGTTACCAGATTTTATCCTAGTTATTTAGTGTGCCTTCCCCACTAGTACAGTCGGTCATCTATATTAGCAGGTTCTGCATCCATAGATTCAACCAACCTCAAACAGAATTTTTTTTTTTTTTTAAGTATCTTGACCTGCACGGTGGTTCACACCTGTAATCCCAACACGTTGGGAGGCCGAGGCTGGCGAATAGCTTGAGCCCAGGAGTTAGAGACCAACCTGGACGATACAGTGAAGCCCCGCCTCTATAAAAAATACAAAAATTAGCTGGGTGTGGTGGCCTGTGCCTGTAGTCCCAGCTACTTGGGAGGCTGAGGTGGGAGTAGGATCACTTTTGCCCAGGAGGCGGAGGTTGCAGTGAGCTGAGATGGGGCCACTGCACTCCAGCCTGGGTGATAGAGCAAGACCCTTTCTCAAAAAAAAAAAAAAAAAAAAAAAAGGCATCTCTACTGAACACATGCAGACATGCAGACTCTTTTTTCTTGTCATCATTTCCTGAACAATACAATATAATAGCATTTACATCTCATTAGGTATTATAAGTAGTCTAGAGATGACTTAAAATATACAAGACAATATGTGTACGTATGTGTCTATCAGGAACTTGAACATTCAGGATTTTTATATCCAAGGGGAGTCCTGGAACCAATCCCCTGCAGATAACAACGGACAACTATACCGTAGCTTCTAAGTAGTCACTGACTGGGAAGGTTGACATTTTCCTTTTCTTAATCAATCTTTGACTTTTCTCCACATTTACCCAAGAGTGCCCCTGCCAATTATTAGGTAGGTTTATTTGAATTTTAGAAGTGCTATAGCAACAATTGACATTTGCTTAGCTGAAAAATTTGCTGTGTCTGCCAGCAGTCTAACATTAGCAAACGGAAATTTTTATGTACCATTTCAGCATGGATTGCCAATAATGCGTGATTCTAAGTCTTTAGAAAATTTAAGCAAATGTTTCTAATATATGTTTTAAGTAATTATAATATGAATTCAACTTTTATTCTTCTTTTCCATGTTGTTATCTTTCCAATGAATATTTTAATAAATCACATTAGGTGGATAAACCACACATGTACCTACTGTGAGTCCCTGTTGTTACATATTCAGGCTGCTTCTCATTTTTGGCTACCATAGAAAAGAAAATATTTGTGCATATAGCTTCCTTCCCACATATTTTTAATTGAAGTTAGAATATCAAATCAAGGATATAAGCATGTGTTGTTCTTGATGTATATTGCCAAACTGTTTTTCAAAGGGCTGTGCCAATTTAAATATATTACCACCAACACTGTATATGATTGACTTTTTATACAAACAAATGTATGCAGGTCCTTCACATACAATGTGTGATTTAATTATATGAAGCTTTGGTTTTGTAACCTGAGCAACAGCTTTGGAATAACTAGGCTTTGTGTTACTACTGGTTGAAATTAAAACCTGTCAATTCCCTTCTTTGAACCCTTTAAGACAATTTGTTTGTGATCTAGGATTATGTTTAAGGTAATACATAGAAAAGGAAAATCCTGCTTATATAATATGACTGTAAAAGATGACCAAGCACCAGAACCTGTGAAATAATACGCATATATAGATATGTATTATCTATGATAATACATATGATAATAATACATATGATAATATGATAGATAATACACATCTATATATGTGTATATCTAATAAGGATAGATAATACACAGAACCTGTGAAAAAAGGATAGATAAAACTCTGTGTCCAAATCACATTTGAACTGAAGAGGTACTGCCTGTAACTCTTGAATTCATCACCACATGGGGTCATTTGAAAGTGATTGCTAGTTATTTCTCAGAAATTTGATATTAAGATATGATTGATTTCAAGGACAAGCAAAATTACTTTATCTATCAACACATTTCTATCCCTGAAATATTTTTGTAATCATTATGGTGAAAGTACAGGACCCAACAGGATACAAATTGTTAACTTCCACAAGGGAAGAGGCCTAAACAAGCCATTCAATGATTCCCTGTGGAAGGAACACTTTATAGGTCAAAATAAATGCTTAGATAATTGTTACTAACTGGTTTCAAAATTATTAGACAGCAGACTGTTGATCAGCTGAGTAAGTAGCTGGTTTCCCAGAAGAGACTTTAATCTTATTACAAATTATCAGAAAATTGCTTAAGCGTTCTCTCAGCAAAGCATATTTCTTTCCAGAAGGATATTCTGTCCGAGGTTTGAACCAATTTTTCTTTGTCACTGTCCAATTTAATAGTAAAAAGTCAGAAGGATAAGTAACATTAAGGCATCTTCCCTCTCCCAGCTTGGTACTGAGTATGCTAAATTGAGGAGAGGCGATGGTTGGTCCCTGCCCTTGCCTTCATTTCCCCCTACCTAGCTGAAAATGGAAAGACACAACGTACTTTTGAAATCCATTTGGGCTCTCTGGGAATGGTGAATATCCAAAGCTGATTACTTATTTTGCAGGATTCTTTTTGTGGGGACTCAGAGCTTCACCCTAATTGGAATTCCTGACTGCTGCTCCCTTGTAAGGCAAAGCCAGTTCTCTCTGCAGCCCCATCCCAGCTTCTGTATTAAATGCCCTGGCCCAGCTTGTGTATTAAATGCTACACCTCCAACCTCTTTCTGCTGAAAGAGACTAGCCCCCAGCAAGAAGGCCATCTGGGTGGGATCCATTTTAAACTGACCACAGGACCACATCCCTTTCTCCCATCACATACTAGTTGTGGAGACTCATATCTCTGCCCTACCAGTGATAGAAGTCACAGATTGCTCTGAACTCAACCACGTCTCTTTGCTCTGCTTGGCAGTCATTTCTCAGACATCTCCAGCTACAGCCTTTCCTCTTGCCTTTCCTCAGGTATGGGTCAACCTGTCTTTCTAGCTCTGAGGAGTAAACACCGAGATCTCAGAGAGGTTTTCTTAAAGACTGTCTCACTGAGCTTGGGGTGATGAAGAGACACCTGCTTCTCTCTCATATGGTGGGAGGAAAAAGCTACAGTTCCCCAGTGCATTTCCCCAAAGAAATACTCTGGAGCCTCAGGTGGGTGTTGGACTAAAAATCTTAAAACTCTTTTAAAATGCCCCTTTTGTACAACACATGGAGTTTAGCACCTCATCTCAAAATGTAGCTATAACTATGGTTTTGTTTTCAGTCTCAGGTCTCAGCTGAAGCTGAGACAAAAGTCCTGTTTTTCAAATCAACAGAATTCAATACATAAACCTTGTTTGGATCCTGATTGGAGTACGTAAATCTGAACAAGGCATTTTTTAGACCATTGGAGAACTTTGAATGTAGGCTGACTACTAAACATTACAGAATCATCATTAACTTTGTCACTGTGATAATGGCATCATGGGTATTTAAAGGCGTTAACTGTTAGAGGCATGTACTGAAATACATAAGGGTACTATGATATAATATTTGGGGCTTGATTTAAAATCCTCAGGGGTTGGCGGATAGGACAGTTTAGACAGAATAAACTTGGAAATGGTACAGTTTTGAAGCTGGGTCTTGGGTAGATGGGGATTCATTATACTATTCTCTAATTTTGTATATGTTTGAAATGCTTATGTGAAGTTTAAAAATAAAACTAAAAATTGAAGAGAATTTAATTTTACTTTACAAAATGCCTGACTAGTAATTCTCAAAATTGTCAAGGTTATCAGAAACAGAAAGCCTGAGAAGCATCAACCAGGAGCCTAAGGAGACCTGATGACTAGATGCAATGTTAGTATCCTTGATGGGATCATGGGACAGAAAAAGAACTTGAAGTTATTTCATTCAGAACTGAGGACATCTGGATAAAGTGTAAACTTTAGTTAATAATTAGATATCGATATTGGTTCATTAATTGCAACAAATATACATTTATCATTAACAATGGTACAAAATACTATTTATTAATATTAAGATTAACAATAGGGTAACTGGATGTGGGGCATATGTGAACTCTGTACTACATTCACAATAATTTTGTTTAATCAATAACTTCCAAAATTAAAATTTTAATTTCTGAAAGTTTATTTTAGTATCCTATTATATGCTTTCATAATAACATTTCAAAATAAATTTCTCAATGTGGTTCATGAGCAGATTCACTATTTCAGTATACAGGCATACAATTTTTTTATTTTTCAATTTATGTTTTATTTCAATAGGTTTTGGGGGAACATGTAATGTTTGGTTACATGAATAAGTTCTTCAGTGGTGATTTCTGAGATTTTGGTGCACCCATCACCCAAGCAGTATACACTGTACCCGATATGTAGTCTTTTATCCCTCACCCCCTCCCACCCTTTTCCCCAAGTCTCCAAAGTCTTGTATCATTTTTATGCCTTTGCATCCTCATAGCTTAGCTTCCACTTACGAGTGAGAACATATGATGTTTGGTTTTCTATTCCTGGGTTACTTCACTTAGAACGATAGTTTCCAGTTCCATCCAGGTTGCTGTGAATGCCATTATTTCATTTCTTTTTATGGTTGAGTAGTATTCCATGGTGTGTGTGTGTGTGTGTGTGTGTGTGTGTATGCGTGTGTATATATATATTCCATGGTATATGTGTATGTATTTATACATACACATACACCATGGTGTATACATATATATACATATATATATATGTATATATATATATGCACATTTTCTTTATCTACTCGATTGATGGGCATTTGGGCTGGTTCCTTATTTTTGCAATTGTGAATTGTGGGCATATAATTTAAATTTCTAGACAACTCTGAAGTCATGTTCAGGCAAAGACAGGATGAAACACTTTACTTTCAAAGCACTAAAGCATATCTTAACTGACATAAAGAAGAACAAGGAGATAATCAAACATACTAAAACCTTTATTAATGAAGAGAATGTGTTACAGAAATACTTCATTTCCAGAGGAAGAAATAATACAAAATGCATAAGAATATATCTAGAAGTAAGGAAAAGTAAAGGAAAATATCATTATAATTAGCATTGAGTCCTTTAGAAAACAGGAAATATGCATCTGAAGGTACTGAGTGAGAAAAAGGTAAAGTTACGATTACATAAGAAGGCAACTAATCACAGATGCCACTGCTTGGACACATCAAGGAGGCAACAAATGGCAAAGTCAGATTTTGAACAGAGTGTGCCCAGACGCCAAGCTATAGCACCAAGATAAGGAAGGGGAGAAAGGGCCAGGTACCACTCAGACAAAAAGTAGACACCACAGACCCCTCCCTTCCTAATACCCCCAAGGCGTGGACTTAAGCAGGTAACAGGTTTGCTTTTCCTATGGAAGCAAGGAGCCTATCAGGGAAGAGATTTGTCCTGATTTCTTCTTAGTTCACACACACTTACTCCTGAAAAGGCTTGACTCAGATTTACCCTCAGGTCTGGGATAGTGTGACAACAATGGCCTTTGTGTCTTTGAAATAACTTATCTACTTCATGATGTCCTTGGTGAAACAGTGGATTGGTACACACATCCATTGCAGTCTCTTTCTAGCTGGACTTCCTGTTTCCGTAGGGCTGGAAAGTTTAAAGCTACAACCCCTAGACATTCTTGCAATTAAGATTCCTTATGTGATACAGTTTCCACCAGCAGAACTACCACTGTAGATATGGAGGGTGGGGAGGGAGGGGATGCGTGAGGCAGAGGCCATCTGCTGCTGGTTCTGTGATAAGCATAGTCGCGGGGGAGTTTAGTTATTCTGTGGCATTGTTAACTGACTGTTCACTGGCTTGTGGGGCACTAAGAGGCAGGGCACGGGACATTTGTTTTACTAATTAATATCATAGCAAGTTTCGTGGGTCCCGGAGTAGCAGCTTTTTGGATGTGGCAGTTTCCGGACCGTGGCAGCTTCTGATGGTGGCAGGGGATGCATTGTTTGGAATCCAGCAGCCATAGCAACAACTTCCCAATTAAGCAAATGGTTTCTTACTGCAGAATCAGTAGATCCCTCGATGGCCCAGTTCTGCAGTAAAAGTCCATCCTAAAACTTCAGCCTCAAAGTGGATCTCAACTCTGATCTCAACATTTGAATTTCCAGGGGAGCTTATTCCCAAAGGTTTTGATTCACTATGTCAGCAATGGATTCCCGAAAGGATATTCTAGAAAAGCAACCCAGATGCCTGTGATACGAAGCTCAGATTGAGAGTAAGTGACCAAGAGCTTCTTTCATTAGCCCTCCCAACAACTTCATAAGCCATTTAATGCCCAGTGTTAAACAATTTCTGTTTAAACTGTCTGGAATGGATTATTGTTTCAGTAACTGAACTATGACCAATGCAATGTCTGGGGCAAAATCTTCACAATAGGAATATAACAAAGGTTAGGCAGAACGAAAGTTCAAATATGCCACCCCTTTCTGTCAATAGAGGAGCATTAAAATTCCCAGTACTTACAAAGAGAAGAAATAAAGATTGTAACAACAACAACAACAAAAAACAAGCTAAGAATAGCAATGAAACCAAGCCTAGAGCTGTTGAAAAATACATTGCTGTTGAAAGATTATAGAATAAATAAAGGCTTAGGTAGTCTATATTCTGCAAGCTAGTCACATCATGCTTATTTATTTTTACTATCTACTTGGTTTGCAGCTATATCATTTTATTTTGGAAAAAAAAAGTGAAAGACTAACTTTAAAAAGAACACTTTAAGCGCTTTAGTTAACAAACCATAATTTCTGATCTGTTGCTGCCACCTACCAACTATCCAAGGCAAGGCAGTTCCCGTGGGTAGGGTTACTCTTTCAGTCTTCAGGAAGCTAGTGCCACCTAAATGTCTCTCATTTCAGTGACACACTTCGAAAATACTTTTAGGTGCATGCTAAACCCCTAAATGACAGGCAGTTTAGTTGCTGTTAGGACCCTTCACTCAACAGATGACTTAAATATGAAAGTATCTTGCCCATGAATTACAATTAGATATGGATGTTATAAGAAAAGCAAAACTTGGCTGGGCAAGGTGACTCACGCCTGAAATCCTAACACTTTAGGAGGCCGAGGTGGGTGGATTACGAGGTCAAGAGTTTGAGACCAGCCTGGCCAACATAGTGAAACCCCGTCTCTACTAAAATATACAAAAATTAGCCAGGTGTGGTGGCAGGTGCCTGTAATCCCAGCTACTCGGGAGGCTGAGGCAGGACAATCACTTGAACCCAGGAGGCAGAGGTTGCAGTGAGCCGAGATCATGCCATTGTAGCCTCCAGTCTGGGAAACAAGAGCAAGACTCCGTCTCAAAAATTTGTCTGGTAAATGTTGGTTGAAATCCTATAATACGAGTCTTTATGTTCCCAGCATATGCATCTACTACATCCTTTAAAATTAGCTTTTCTTAAAGACTGTGTGTCTCAGAGATCTCTTGTTAAGTAAATAACATGGTTTTTACCTGGACATAGGAAGCTTTTTGCAGTATAAAAATGTTTCACCTAGAATTATTTACTTTTAATCCTTATTTATAAAATCTGATATTTGTCTGGGAACGGTGGTTCACACCTGTAATCTCAGTGCTTTGGGAGACTAAGGTGGGAGGATCATTTGAAGTCAACCTGGGCAACCCATCTCTGCAAATAAAATAATAATTTTAAAATTTTAAAAATAAAATCTTATCTTTAAAAGGTTGATAATAATGATGAATGCAGTACAGTGTCAATAATTCAGCACTTAAAAACATTTTGCTTATTGACTATATGTGATTTCCTTTTGAGTCCTTGAGTAGTACATTAAATTATACTTGCAGTGGCATTTTATGATTATTGTAACACTTTTATATACCAACTCCCATTATATATTTACAGGTACAGAACCGAGTAGGACAGGTACTATACTTTAAAGACAGAGAAATAGTCTTAGAACTTTTAAGGGATTGAATCCCATCTAGAATCCAGCCTTTTGTGGTAAAATTCAGTGTTCTTTCCACTCTGTCACACTGCCTTCAACAGTCTTTCATTCACTCATCCAACAGATGTTTATCAAACACCTAATGTTTGCCATGTGTAGGTGCTGGGGAGACGGTGATGTTTAATTTAGTAATGGGGGCTAGGCACAATGACTTAGGCCTGTAATCCCAGCACTTTGGGGGCCTGAGGCAGGAGGATTGCTTGAGCCCAGGAGTTACAGACCAGTCTGGGCAACATGGCAAACGCTTCTCTATAAAAAATACAAAAATTAGCCAGATATGGTGGTTTGGCTGTAGTCCCAGCTACTCGGGAGGCTGCACCTGTAGTCCCAGCTACTCGGGAGGCTGAGGTGGGAGAATTGCTTGAGCCAGGGAGGTAAGCCATGATCATGCCACTGTACTCCAGCCTGGGCAGTAGAACGAGACCCTGTCTCAAAAATGAATAAATAAATAAATTTTTAAAATTCAGAGATGGGAGTAGATTAGGGCTTAGAGAGGTTGTCTGGGAAGGTCTCTGGGGAAGTGATCGCTGAAGAATGGAAAAGAAGAAACCAAGAAGCAAGGTGGGAGAGCTTAATCCACGCAGAGGAAGTAGCATGTAGAAAGTTCGAGTTTCCCAAGTAGTAGAAACTGAAAGAAGCCCAGTGTGGCTGCTGCATCATAAAATATGAGACGGTGGCATTAAATATGGCTTTCAGTCAAGGCAAGGAGAAAGGTCATGCCAGGCTGTGGAAGCCACGGTGGAGTCTTGTTCCTGTTCCGAGTACAGTGGGAAGCCGGGGAAGAGTGCTCAGCCTCTATGTCCCATGCTGCAAATCAGAAGTTTTCCTGGGGGGAAATTTCCTGAACTGTTTTCAACAAAACAGTATTCAAAAAACATCTGAATATTTCCCCAAAAATGTCTTCCAGAGACCACTAGGTAGTTTACTAACAATTGTGTAGGCTTGGAAGGGAATACTTGAATTATACCCTATGCCTCAGCTTGTAACACAATGTTACATTGTGGACACAGTTATTCTCTAAGACCTGACTAGACCCCACTTTTTTGTGCAATCCCCTATCAGCCCTTTTTGTCTAGTTGCACGTTATGTTCACTTGGGGAGCGTTCTTCCCTTCTCCAGAAATTTTAATATAATTAATATGGTGTTAGGCCAGCCACCAGCAGTTGTTAAAAAGCTTCTCAGGTAGTTCCACTGTTTAGCCAGGGTTGAGAATTGCTGATCTAAGGGATTGTAATAAATGACTTTTATGTAATACTTTCTCATTTTCGAAGTGATTTTTATCAAGTGTAGCATACTCAGACTAAAATAAGACTAAAACAGCAGCCTGTAAGGTGACTGTTCATTTGGTTTATCACTCAGGCTCCAGAGTCCTGCATCGAGCAGTTTGGTAAAATCTAACTACATCAAAAATGTCAACGTAACAAAACCTGGAAAAGTTCTTTATAAAGGTGACAAAAGGACTTGAGCTACATGACTAAGCTTGCCCTTTTATGGTATATCCATTTTACTACACACCAATTTTAAAATAAATATATAATACACTATAATACCAAAGGTACATAGTGGGAGGCTCTGATAATTTCCACTTCTTCCTCATGAAGGAACTTATGAACACGTAGTCATTATAATCAAAGGAATATTTTCTTTTCTCATCCTATTTTGATTCTGTTCTCCAAGACTACTGACCATCATCCATGCATCAATGTACTCTTGTACCACACCAGACAGCATCAGTATATATCTTGCATCGGAATCCTAATTCTACATGCCAGATGTTCTTAATCTGTACATTTGGAACAACCCGAAGTTCATTTTAAGTATCAAGTCTCTATCACCAATAGAGGCGGTACCCACAGTTACACTCAGGAAAACACTGGCTGCCTGCTTTCTTGTTCAACCTGTGGCTGGGTTTGATCTGTTTAGCTGAGCCTTGTAGCACTCTCTCTAACCTGCAGGCTCTGACTGGCATCTGTATTCTCTGTAGCTGCAGGCATTTCCTCCGCCTGCCTGCCGCATGGGTGGGGCATGGGTGGGGAAGGGATTTATTCTGCTCTGTTTGGCAGCAGAGCACCATCAAGCTACATATGAATCACTCATGGTACTCCCTGTGGGATACCATTAAAGATCCTCTGATATTTAATGCTCAGAGCACTATTCTCTAACATTTCTTATTCACTTTCTTGAGCTCTATATTTTGAAATAAATAAATCATATTTCATAGTCATAAACATGTTAGAAGAATAGGAAGAAAACCAATGGCCCATTTTACAGATGAGAAAACCGGGCCACAGAAGTTAAATCAGAGTAATAACTAAGCCATAAAACTATTTAGTGTTTAGAATTAGGATGAATAAAAGCATAATACCCACTGCATGGATCTATGTGTAATTTAAAATAGTAATCTTGAGTAAAAATATAATAACAAAATTAGGAAATAAATGACAAACTGAAAAAAAACATTTCCAGCATGCAAAACTGAAAGGAATAAAGATCAAGGTTAAGATGTTAGGAACATCTTAAAAGCACTGTGCTGATAGCAAAATGGACAGATAACTCATAAAAGCCCAAATACAAATGGTCAACAAATATCTGAAATAAAGTTTATGAATGAATATGAAATAGAACAATGATGTGGTGGACATGTGTTGCTTTTATCTATGCATTATTCCTTCTCCCCAACTTTTGATAGAAAACTTATTTCTCCCACATTCCAACCATGTGGTTGTGGGATAGCTGACGATACTTGTAACATACATTTTTTCTTTTGCTGGCACAGTATCCGCTCTTTTTTTGTCTTTTACAAACCCTCTTTCTCCCCTATTAGTCCTTGTGATTTTAGGGGAGCTAATGCCTTCCCTTACCCTTGTGCAGGGGTGGCATATACCCCAATCCTAACTCATCAGATTTGTTCATCCCTCTGCTACAATGAGTGGTAGGGATGGACACAATTTGGAAGCCAGGCCAACCAAAGTCTTCCTTCCTCAGAACCTTTGTTGGACCCATTAGAAATGAGGTATTCCCTTTGAGACCCATGAGACTGCTGAATCATTTCACCCTGGAGCTATCAGGAATCATTTTGCCAAGAGGCAGAGAGAAAGTCTGCCTCAGAATGAAGCCAACAAAGAGGAGAGCAGGGCAAAAGATAAAAAGCAAGTCCTGATGATATTGTTTGAGCCCCTGTTCCTGAAAGAAGAACTCTCAACTAAACTTCAGTTGCATGAGCCAATATATTCACTTTTCTTTTTTTTTTCTTTTTTCTTTTTCTTTTTTCTTTTTGGCTTAAGCCAGCTTCAATTGGGTTTCTATCATGGCACTTAAATGAGCTCTGATTAATGTAGGATTGAATCAGAGACAGCAACGATGTCTCATTCCTCTAGACCTCCTTAGCTAAGATGATGTAAGCTAGACCTGCTTGCAACCATGTCTCCCTCCTTAGAAAAAAGTGTCTGCAATAGAAGAGGAATGAGGGACAGCGCTTTCTGTGAAATCATTTGAGTTCTTGAGTCAATCAACCTTGAGGCCAGCACCCAGATGCATGAGGCAATAAATCTCATTATTTGCCTAAGCTGGTCTCTAACAAGTCTCTCTCACTGTAACAATGTCATCAGCTCACTGTGTAGAGTTCCAACACAATTATATCTTATTTGTATTTGTCCTAATATAAATGAGATATCAATTTTCCTAACATTAAAAATAGTAATACGCAGTATTATTTATGATATGCTAAAACAGACTGTCACACACAGCTAGCATTTGGATACAAACATTTTGTAAAACAATTTGACTATAGACTTCAAAAGCCTTAAAAATTACATACATTTGAGGGAGAGATGAACAGGTGCGGCACAGGGGATTTTTTGGGCAGAAGAACTATTCTGTATGATACTATAATGGTGAATACATGACATTACACATAGTCAAAACCCATAGAGCCGTAATCCAAAGAGTGAACCCTAATGTAAACTGTGGACTTCAGTTAATAATGTGTCAATACTCATTAACCTATTGTAACTACAAATGTGTCACACTAATCCAAAATGTTAATAATAAGTTAAAATATGGTGGAGGGGGACGTATATGAGAGCTCTCTGTACTTTCTGCTTCATTTTTCTGTTAAGCTAAAACTGCTGTAAGGCATAAAACACACTAATTTAAAAAGGAGAAAAAGAGAGGAAAGAAACAAAGAAGGAAGGAAAGATAGATTACACACGCTTTACCTGGCAGTTCTTTTTTTCTTTTCTTTTTTTCTTTTCTTTTTTTCTTTTTTTTTTTCTTTTTTTTTTAAGACAGAGTCTCCCTCTATCGTCCAAGCTGGAGTGCAATGGCGCAATCTCGGCTCACTGCAAACTCAGCCTCCCGGATTCAAGCGATACTGCTACCTCAGCCTCCTGAGCAGCTGGGATTACAGGCACATGCCAATATGCCCGGCTAATTTTTGTATTTTTAGTGGAGACGGGGTTTCACCATGTTGGTCAGGCTGGTCTCAAACTCCTGACCTCGTGATCTGCCCACTTTGGCCTCCCAAAGTGCTGGGATTACAGGCATGAGCCACCGCGCCTGGTCCCTGGCAGTTCTTAAGTTATAAATAACTCCCCAAGGGAAGAAAATAGGCAAGAATTAAAAGATATAAATAAAATAACTGTCATTACAAAGTAGTTTATTACAGTAAAAAAAAAAAATGGAAGTACTCAAATATCCATCAACTTAAATAAAATTAAATAAATGCTGATTCATGTGCAATCTTGGAGGATGGTAATGTTGATCAAGGGTTCTTCCCTATAGGCCAGGACTGAGCTTCAGGGGTTCAAATGCAGCTCTCTCACAGGGTTATTGATGGATTCTTTGGATACTCCATGGGGTCCTCTGACCACATAGCTCCCTGTTGTGGTAAGCATTATGAGGGCAACTAGTGGTACTTCCCTCAGCTGCTAGCTGCTGGCATTCCCTTGCCCTGGCAGGCCACCCTCTTTGGTGGATTATTTCCTAGAAGGCTTAGCCCAAGTACCCTGAATTCCTTAAAAACCTTCAAGAGTCTCCTAGGACCTACAAAGTCCAAATTTTTTGGCATGATATTCAAGACATTTTATTAAGTGCTTGAGTTGACTGTTCCAGCCTCATCTCCCATTCATAGGAGACTATCTTTAGTTTTTTGAAAATACCAGGTACTTCCCTCTATCATTATTCAAAAAATAGAAAATGGTTCCCTGTGAAGGGGCTGAGTCATGAATGGTCAATTCAAACTACAGTCTTAAATACTATTCCTCACATGGACCAAATAGGAAATGAGTTAAAATGTGGCATGATTTTGTACAATTGGTGGAGTATTAAAAAAGGAGGATCTAGGGTGGGTGTGGTGACTCATCCGTATAATCCCAGAACTTTGGGAAACCGAGGCAGGAGGATCTCTCAAGCACAGGAGTTCAAGACCAGCCTGGACAACATAGAGAAACCCTATCTCTAAAAAAAAAAAAAAAAAAAAAATTTAATTAGCTAGGTGTGATGGGGCACAGTTGTGGTCCCAGCTACTTGGAAGGCTGAGATTAGAGGATCACTTGGGCTGCAGAATTTGAGGCTTCAGTGCACCATGATCATGCCACTGCACTTTGGCCTAGGCAACAGAGCAAGACCTTGTCTCAAAAAACAGAAAAAAAAGGAAGTATATATTTTAACGTAAAACTAGAAACATTCTATGACTGGCATAGGAGTTCTAACATTGACCCTATAAAGTGGAAAGCAAAAAGTAGTTTTTGGCTATACAGTGAACCAAATCTGTAAAGTCATAACACATGAATGTTCATTTATTATTTTTTACAATTTTGGAATAAATTCACAGACAAACTACAGAAGACTAAATTGTGATTACAGAAAAGAGTATGTGATACACCTGGAAGACTTAAAAGTAAAGTTGCAGCTGACAAGTAAAAGAGAAGAACAGGGAAATGCAAATTAAAACCACAAGGAGCTACCACCTCACACCTGTTAGAATGGCTATGATGAAAAAGATAAACGATAGTGTTGGCGAGGATATGGAGAAAAGAGAACACTGCGCATTGTTGGTGGGAGTGTACGTTAGTATAACCATTATGGAAAACTGTATGTAGGTTTCTCAAACAATTAAAAATAGAACTGCCATATGATCCAGCAATTCCTGGATATGTATCCTAAGGATATAATATCAATATGTTAAAGAGATATCTGCATTCCCATGTTCATTGCAACATTTTCACAATAGTCAAGATACGGAGCTAAAAATAAAAAAATAAAAGATATGGACCTGAGTGTCCATCGTGGATGAATGGATAAAAAAATTTTGCTTTACCTACATAATGGGATACTGTTAATCTTAACAAAGAAGGAAATCCCGTGATTCGTGACAACATGGATGAATCTGAAGACATCGTGTTATGCAAAATAAGCCAGGTACAGGAAGACAAATATCACATGATCTCACCCATATGTGGAATCTAAAAATACTGATCTCATAAAAGCAGAGAGTAGAGTGGTGGGGACCAGGGGCTGGGGGTGGGAGTGGAGACTTGGGATATGTTGGTCAGAGGACAAGAAATTTTAGTTAGACAGAAGAAATGAGGTCAAAAGATCTACGGTATAGCATGCTGACTAAAGATAATAACAACGTGGTGTATACTTGGAAAATTGCTAAGAGAGTAGATTCTAAGTGTTCTCACCACACAAAAGTAAGTATTTGAGGTAATGCATATGTCAATTAGCTTGATTTAGTCATTCTGCAACATATACATATTTCAAAACATATTGTACACCATAAATGTATATAAGTTTTATTTGCCAATTAAAAATTAAATGAGAAACAGTTAAAAAAAAAAAAAAAAAAAAGGAACAACAGGTGAAGGGAACCATCCAAGCACAAACATCCTCAACTCTCGGTTGATGGAACACTAAATAGAGGTTCTAAGATGTTGTCTGCAATCAGCTGGGCACAGTGGCTCATACCTGTAATCCCAGTGCTTTTGGAGGCTGAGATGGGAGGATCTGTTAAGCCCAGAAGTTTGAGACCAAGCCTGGGCAACATAGCAAGACCTCATCTCTACAAAAATTTAAAAAATTAACCTGGTGCATTGGTGCATGCCTGTAGTTCCAGCTACTCAGAAGGCTGAGGCAGAAGGATCACTCGAGCCTGGGAGGTTGAGGCTGCAGTGAGCTATAATCACATCACTGCACTCCAGCCTGGTGACAGAGTGAGACCCTGTCTTTAAAAAAAAAAAAAGAGGACATTTTCTGAAATCAGAGAGGACCAGCACAGTATGAAATCAGAGAGGACCAGTGCAGTAGCAGAGGTTTGTGACCAAATTATGGTGGGAGAAGGGAGGCTGGGCAAGGAAGCTAAATTTGCATTCATCTTGGTATCTAAATCAAGTAACAACACATTTGGAGATTTCAAGCTAATCACAAAAAGAACTAAAAGCAGAAACTGTTCAAAGAAGTTGCCTCAGGAGAACAAGTTAAAGGACACTATAGAAAGCAATCAGTCAAATCCAGAATGTAGGACATTCCATGGGACAACTGCCCTCATTTCTCTAATGAATCAATGGCAGGGAGAGGAAATGAGTTATAGAAAAAAAGGACATTCAGGAGACAATGAAACAGTCAAATTCAACGTGGGCCCTTCATTGGGGGATCCTTTATTAGAACTTTGAGACAATCAGAAAAATTTAATTATGAACTGGATATAAGATGGTGTTAAGAAATTGTGGCCAGGTGCAGTGGCTCACGTCTATAATCCCAGCACTTTGGGAGGCTAAGGCAGGTGGATCACCTAAGGTCATGAGTTCAAGACCAGCCTGGCCAATATGGCAAAAACCCCAATTCTACTAAAAATAATTTTTTAAAAAAATTAGCCAGGTATGGTTGTGCACGCCTATAATACCAGCTACTCAGGAGGCTGAGGCAGGAGAATCGCTCGAACCTGGGAAGTGGAGGTTGCAGTGAGCTGAGATCGCACCACTGCACTCCAGCCTGGGTGACAGGGGGAGACTCCATCTCAAAAAAAAAAAAAAAGAAGGAGGGAAGGAAGGGAGGGAGGAAGGGAGCAAGTGAAAGAAAGGAGGGAGGGAGGGGGAGGAAGGAAGAAGAAGAAGAAGAAGAAGAAGAAGAAGAAGAAGAAGAGGAAGAGGAAGAGGAAGAGGAAGAGAGGAAGAGGAAGAGGAAGAGGAAGAGGAAGAAGGAGAAGGAGAAGGAGAAGGAGAAGGAGAAGGGGAAGAAGAAGAAGAAGAAGAAGAAGAAGAAGAAGAAGAAGAAGAAGAAGAAGAAGAAGAAGAAGCAGCAGAAGAAGAAGGAGAAGGAGAAGGAGAAGGAGAAGGAGGAGAAGAAGAAGAAGGAAAGAAAGAAAGAAAGAAAGGAAAGAAAGAAAGAAAGAAAGAAAGAAAGAAAGAAAGAAGAAAGAAAGAGAAAGAAAGAAAGAAAGAAAGAAAGAAAAGAGAGAGAGAAGGAAGGAAGGAAGGAGAAAGAGAGAGAAAGAGAAAGAGAAAGAAGAAAAGAAAAGAAATGGTTAATTCATTAGGTATAATAATGGCATGGTGGTTAGAGTTAAAAATATCTTTTGCAGTTACGGATATACTGAAGTATTTCTAGCTAAAATAACATGACGTCTCACATTTGCTTTAAAATACTCCAACACCACCCCTTCCTCCCCCAAAATAAAGAGGAACAGAGAAACAATGCTGGCCAAATGTTGCTAATTGTGGAAACTGGATGATGGATTCCTAGGGTTCACAATACCTTTCCCTCCTTTCATGTGTGCTTGAAAATTTCCAAAATATTATAACAGTGTGAGAATGAAAATTAGAGTTTAAAAATGCAAAATAATACACTGTTGTTGTGTTGTTAGTGTTATTTTTTGCAACCAGGTGCCTCTGAGGAATGGGATAGGATTTGGGGAACAGTGGTGCTGGCAAGATTTTCATAGTTTTCATTTATTCAGTGAATATTTACTGAGTCCTGCAATGCATGAGACACTGTGTAGACACTTTAGGGGAATGAACAGAACAGATCAAAGTCCCTGTCCTCATGGAGCTCACATTCCCATCAGGTGAAAGAGACAACAAACCATAGATATAGTAAGCCAGTTATGAGTTAGAAGTGGGTAAGTGCTGTGAGGAAATACATGGGTTAAGAGGGACCAGGAGTGGAGCCAGAGCTGTAGTTTTAAATAGCAAGTGCACGGAAGAGCTCATTGAAAAAGAAGACCTTGGAACAGAGACTTGAAGGAGGTGAAAGACATTATAAACCCCTTTGAATTATTGCTTTTTAATTATGTTCATGGATTACTTTGCTAAATATAACTGAAAAAGATTCCTTTAAAAATAAAATAGTTTAGGCCAGATGTGGTGGCTCATGCCTGTAACGCTAACACTTTGAGAGGCTGAGGCAAGAGAATTGCTTGAGGTCAAGAGTTCAAGACCAACCTGGCCAACCATAGTAAGACCCCATCCCTATTTAAAAAAAAAAAAAAAAAGATTAAAAAATAACAATAAAAAAATAAAATATTTTGCCTGGCCATGGTGGCTCACACCTGTAATCCTAGCACTTTGGGAGACTGAGGTGGGTGGATCACTTGAGGCCAGAAGTTTGAGACCAGCCAGGCCAGTGTGATGAAATCCCATTTCCACAAAAAATACAAAAATTAGCTGGGCATGGTGGCACATGCCTGTAGTCGTAGCTACTTGGGAGGCTGAGGTGGGAGGATTGCTTGAGCCCAGGAGGCAGAGGCTGCAGTGAGCCAAGATGGTGCTACTGCCTTCCAGCCTGGGTGATAGAGCAAGACAATGTCTCGAGAAAACAAAAAACCCACACACACAGTTGGGCTGGGCATGGTGGCTCATACCTGTAATCCCAGCCCTTTGGGAGGCCGAGGTGGGTAGATCACCTGAGGTCAGGAGTTCGAGACCAGCCTGGCCAACATGGTGAAATCTTGTCTCTACTAAAAATACAAAAAATTAGCTGGGCGTGGTGGCATACACCTCTAATCTAAGCTATTTGGGAGGCTGAGGCAGGAGAATCGTTTGAACCTGGGAGGCGAAGGTTGCAGTGAGCCGAGATCGTGCCACAGCACTCCAGCCTGGGCAACAGAGTAAGACTCTGTCTCAAAAAAAAAAAAAAAAAAATTTTTTTTTTCTCCCCACCATGTCTCCTTCTCTGCCTACCAAAATCTTCCTTTCTTTTTCAAGCCAACCATGAGTGATCCTGCCTTCATGAGGTCTTTTTCATCCACGGCCAGAATTAACCACTTTCTTTGTGGTTTTTGTACATTGCCAGTATCTCTAACATGTACTTCATTCTCCTATGTAGGACAGCTCTTCATAGCTTTACTAAGCATTTTACTTTTCATTATTTTATTTACACTTCACAATGATATTGAGTGTTGTTTTTTTTTTTTTTTTTTTTTTTTTGTGATGGAGTCTTGCTCTGTCGCCCAGGCTGGAGTGCAGTGGTGCCATCTCGGCTCACTGCAAGCTCCGCCTCCCAGGTTCCTGCCATTCTCCTGCCTCAGCTTCCCGAGTAGCTGGGACTACAGATGCCCACCAACACGCCCAGCTAATTTTTTTGTATTTTTAGTAGAGACGGGGTTTCACCGCGTTAGCCAGGATGGTCTCCATCTCCTGACCTCGGGATCCGCCCACCTCGGCCTCCCAAAGTGCTGGGATTACAGGCGTGAGCCACCGCGCCCGGCAGAGTGGTTTTTATTTAATATCATTGTTATTCCCACTTGACAGATGAGAAAACTAAGTCTCTGAAAGAGGAAGTGACCTGTACCCAGACACAGAAAAAGCACCTGAATTCTAGGCCACATCCTCTGAATCAAACATTATTATTTCTCTCTGCCTCACTACCTCTTTATCTTTAGTTGTTTCCAAGAGTCTTGTTTTAATGTTAAAATTAGATTTGAGTCAAAGTACTATCTGCATACGATATTAATTTCGGTAGTTGAGAAAATCTTAGAAGGAAAAGCAAGTCTCCCACCTAATCAATCCGCAGTCACATTTCGCAGAGACAATATTCTTTTCATAATTTCTATTTTTAGTTCTTCCGGCGGTTGTCTGTGTAACTCTAGAGAATATGCTTACACCTTTACATATTGATTTTTATCACCCTTAGATATTATCTGCTGACTTCCTCCTGTGAAGGGGGAGGACTTACCTCATTTGCATTGCCCTAATGTCTTAGGTTAGGTTTCCTGGGAAACTGACTCTCAGGCAGAGACTGACGTGTAGGAGGCACACAACTCTGGAGCAGTGAAGGCAGCAGAAGTGAGCTGCAGGAGGAGTTGACCTGCTGTGCAATTGACAACAGAAGCCTCAGCCCAACCAGCGGGAGCTCAGAGCTCCCTTCAGGGTTGTCTACGCTGAACCCCACCATCAGTGGGTCATTGGATGCAGGCTGTGGGACATAAGCTTAGAAAGCCAACTCTCTTTGGCTGAGGACAATTCTAGAAGAACTTAAGGTAGGTTGTCAAGCAGCCAGTACTTCTGGCAACTGGAGAATGAACATCATGGTCCTAAAGTGAGCATCGGAGCAGAGCACCATGGCATGCATCACTGTACACCCTCTATGTCACTGGAACCCACCTGCTTTTATAGTAAGTTCACCTTATTAGAGATTAGCTCCCCTGGATTTCTGGTTTGTTCCTTCATTAGGAGAACTTTACAATAATGTCAGGGGGCCAAGTTACAGTCTTTCCCTCTGCAGCTGCTCTCAAAGTCACATCTGAAACGCTCCATTTCCCTCCTCCACTACCAGTTCTAGATTCCCCTCACCCTCAGCTAGCACCTCTGCTGCTCCAGATGGCTTAACTGGTGGATGACTCCATTCCCCATCCCTGGTAAATCTTAGCTCCTTGTCACCCAAACCTGTTTCAAGGCTGATTATAGGATAATATAGGTTGGCTACATTGTTGACTTACCATCACAACTGGGCAGGGGAGAAAGAAGAGATGTTCCTATGGATCAGCGAGTGTCAAACATATTCTTCTCTGTCCCACCATGAAGGAGAAATCTCAACTTCTCCTGATTACCAGGATCCATTATTGCTGCTGAAATGTGGCTCCTGTCCCTACTCTTCCCTCTTTTATAACCCACTTGTAAATGAAGGTGCCTATGAGACAGCTCTATTCTACTGTTCCCCAGCACTGCAAATTCAACATCTTCAAAACTGAACTTAGATTTTTTTCTCTTCCTTAAGCTGCTTTTCCTTCTTCATCCATCCAGCACCTCTGCTGGAAACCTGGTTCATCTTTGGGTCCTCCAACTCCCTCACCCTCTACAGCTACCTTATAGCTCTGTAAAGTCTCCCTCGTGAATGGCTTTTAAATCAGCCTCACTCTCCTTCCCCACAGTTGCTGCCCTTGTCCAGGCACCCATACTTTATCACACGGACTATTACAAACACTTTCTTTCTCCAGTCTTGCTCGTACTCCTCCCACCAGCACCTCTGAGGTATGAAAATAAGGAGAAACAAAGAGACCTGGAACTGGAAATGTCTCTATCTAGAGGGACATTTAAAATCAAGAGAGTTGGCTGGGGATGGTAGCTGACGCTTGTAATCCCCACACTTTGGGAGGCTAAGATGGGTGGATCACTTGACATCAGCAGTTTGAGACCAGCTCGACCAACATGGCACAACCCCGTCTCTACCAAAAATACACAAATTAGCTGGGCGTGGTGGCACACACCTGTAGTCCTAGCTACTCAGGAGGCTGAGGCAGGAAAATTGTTTGAACCCAGGAGATGGAGGTTGCAGTGAGCCGAAATCTTACCACGGCACTCCAGCCTGGGCGACAGAGTGAGACTCTGTCTCAATAAATAAATAAATAAATAAATAAATAAATAAATAAAATCAAGAGAGTGAGATGTGCTCCAAAAGGGACTTAAAAAAGAGATAAGGGCCTCTGTAGAGGCCATTAAAGAAAAAAAAACTCTTTTGTTATTTACCTTCATGAATATAAATATGTTTATGCTGCAACATTTTTTATCATCATTTTTCCACGTTAGAAAGTATATATTGATTTCCTACTATTTGGAAAATGAGGATTTAGCTTTCTTCCTGTGTTCCCCACCCCAATATACACTTGCTTTCCCCTGTCCTCCAACATAGTTATGTTACAGATGTACTAAATCAATATTCACAGATTGCTTCTTTTCATTTGATAAATACTCCTTTGATCTGCTTTGAAATTTTGAGTTAAGACATAAAATAACCCCCTTTGTCCTTTTAATCATTACAGGCAGGCTCTCGTAGGTGTTGCATTTTGAGAAACATTAGTAGAGTTTCTTCTCTGCCTATTTTAAAAATAGAAAAATCTATTTTAAATAAATCAACAATTATGTCAGCGCTCATTGTATCCAAGGCAACGTCATGGAAACAAAGATGTCTAGTGCAGAATTCCTACCCTCAAAACACCAACATGTAGATGGTAAAATCATCCAAATATGTGGAAAACAGGAACAAGTCTATACACGTGCTGTCTGACAGATCCCAAGAGTCAGAGGAAGAAGTCCCATGCATGGAGTGGTGCGGGACAGTGTTACAGAGGAAGGGAACAGAGTTGAGGGATTTGATAAGCTGCAAAGGAAGATAGGGCAAAAGGCAAAGAGGAAGAGGAAGAGTGGTCCAGGCAGAAGAGAATCCTAGAGTACTCTAGGCACAACTGGCAAAGGCAGGAAGGGAGGAAACACCGCTTCATTTTGTTTTGTTTTGAGATGGAGTCACACTGTCGCCCAGACTGGAGTGCAGTGGCGCAATCTTAACTCACTCCAAACTCCACCTCCTGGGTTCAAGCAATTCTCCTGACTCAGCCTCCTGAGTAGCTGGGACTCCAGGCATGTGCCACCATGCCCAGCTGATTTTTGTATTTTTTGGTAGAGATGGGGGTTCACAATATTGGCCAGGCTGGTTGCGAACTCCTGACCTCAAGTGATCTGCCTGCCTCAGCCTCCCAAAGCTCTGTCTGGGATTACAGGTGTGAGCCACCGTGCCTGGCTGAGCAAACTTTTTAATAGTTAAAAAGTCCTTAATTCAGTGGGAAAAAATGCTGAATTATTAGGTGACTTGAAGAACATTTTAAAGAAATATTAGGTTGGTGCAAAAGTAGTTGCTGTTTTGTTTTGGGACTGCATCTCACTCTGTTGCCCAGGCTGGAGTGCAGTGGTGCAGTCACAGCTCACTGCAGCCTTGACCACTGGGGCTTAGGCGATCCTCTCACCTCAGCCTCCTGAGTAGCTGGGACTACAGGCATGCAACACCATGCCCAACTAATTTTTAAATTTGTTTTGTAGAGACAAGGTCTCACTATGTTGCCCAGGCTGATCTCAAACTCCTCAATCTTCCTGCCTCAACCTCCCAAAGTGCTGGGATTACAAGAGTGAGCTACTGCACCAGCCATAAAATACAGTTTCTATGTTGGAAAATAGTAATAAACTTAATAACCAGGAGATATACATATCTGAACTTCTGGCCTCAAGCAATCTCCTCTCCTGTCTTGGCCTCACAAAGTGCTAGAATCACAGGCACGAGCCACTACACCTGGCCAACATTTTTAATATCAAAAATAAATAGTTAGTTAACAAATTAGCACACTGATTCAACTAGTAATTGTTATTCAAGGTTCATTCACCGCTTAGTGTATCAGCTCTAAATTCTAATAATTAAGCTAAATACTGGGAAGTAAAATTATAAATAAGAGCTAGTCTTTTACTGTAAGGAGCTAATAATCCAATGATAGAACGAACTTTCTCAACTCCATTTCCAGAGCAGCGCTAGTTTTCGCAAGAAATATCTGAAACTTATTAGCATAGAAGTCCTGTTATTGCACTTTATTGATCTTTCTTACTATCTTATCTTTCTTACTTTCTTATCTATTAGTCTTATCTAACAATCTTTCAGCTGTCTGTTGAACATGCAATGGTGGGCTGTGGGGCTTCAGAATAATAGATAGAATAGAATGCTTTATGGTGACCAATAAGAATGTGTGTGGTCAAAACACAACTTTGTCCTTGTCTTCACTGTACTCTTTCTGATGTACTAAGTGGGAATAACCTTTCCCCGATCTGAAACGAAAACTCTGGCAGACTCCACAACTTTTCAGCTCAGTCTTAATTAATAGGCCAATCTATGGTCACTTTAAGCCACAGTTTCAATTCAATAATTAGAACATCCAGTCCAAGATGTTGAACAGAATTCTGAACTTGATTTAGAGGTGATTCTTCCTGCGCAGCTTGGCCCTGGGGCAGACTGGAAGCCTGCCATGAGAAAGGAGGTGTGGCTGGCTTCTCTCCCTCCACCTCCACCCCAGGCTCAGTTTGCCAGTCAGTCTCTGACCCCTCTGAGGAGATGGAGAGGGCAGAGTAAGAGGGTTTGTGCTCGCAGGCCCTGGCAGACGCCTGAGGTTGACTCTCTGGTGAATAACTTATAGGCTCTTCTGAGACCCCCTGTGGGGTCCCTTCCATTGCAGCAGGAGAGACAGTGGCCTGTGACCCATTCCACAGTAATCCAGTTTGCCTCCCACCTCTTGAAGCTGAGGTGTCTCCACTCCTTTAAGTAGTTCTGTTGGACATGATCCGATATGACCTCATGCTGCTTTCTCTCTCTGGGCCTCTTCGGAAGCCCGGGGAAGACACGTATACTTTGCCCTAATACTCTCCAGAATACAGGCTGGTTCTAACCTAGCAGCACTCTTTTGGCTCCACCAGAAGAGTTGCTAATCCCTCCTCACCTTTCCAGAGAGGAGTTAGTCGCCAGTCCACGAGGACTCCCAGCTGCAGGGGCCACGTATTAAACTGTCCAAAGAGTCTACTGGAAGTACTCCTTACTTGGTGAGGTAGGATCTGTGTCACAGCACAGCCTTCTCCAAAGACCTCCTCCTCCAAAAAGTTCTCCCGTCTTTGCACAATCTAACCACTTTTCTTCCCCTACCACTTTTTATATCCTTAATATGTGTGAGAGTCTTGGAAAAATTTCCTTTGTAAATTTCACATTCGGGAATCTGTCTCTAGTATCTTACATCTATTTTTTCTTAGTATATTGGTTGAAACTTCAGTTTCAATGTCCTGCTAACTATCCATCCATCTGTCCATCCATTTATCCACTTATTCACCCATCCGTATGTCTTAAGCAATACTTCTAAGGAAAAGTTGGGGGCGATAATGAAGAAGGAGATAATAGCAGAAAGAGGTGCATTGAAGAATGAAATTAGGTGGCTCACACCTGTAATCCCAGCACTTTGGGAGGCCAAGGGGGGCAGATTCATTGAGCCCAGGAGTTTGAGACTAGTCTGGGCAACATGGTGAAACCCCGTCTCTACAAAAAACATGAAAAAATTAGCCAGGCATGGTGGCACATGCCTATAATCCTAGCTACTCAGGAGGTTGAGGAGGGAGGGTCACTTGATCCTGGGGAAATCAAGGCTGCAGTGAGCCATGATGGTGCCACTCTAATCCAGCCTGAGTGACAAAGTGAAATCCTATCTCAAAAAAAAAAGAAAAGAAAAAAGTGAATGAAACTAGCAGGTTAATGCCAAGAAGATTAGAAACATTTAGCATCCAAAAATGACAAATGTACACTTCAATTTCTAAAACAGATATTTCTCTTGACATGTGTATAGTTGTGTTTTCCTAATGCAAACTTTCCCATGGATTAATATTATATTTTCAAATGCTTTGTTTTCATTGATGATTTCTATTCATATTATATTGGTTCCTTAAACTTGATGTAACAAGTTGCTCTTTGAAATGAGGGAAACAGACCTGGTTCTCAGACAAATGTGATAATAAATTATGCAGCAAAACATAGGAAAGAGAAATATATTAATATCCTAAATACCTTATATTCTTTGGAGAATACTTTATGCTTTACTACCCACTTCCTACACCCACTTGTGAGACTCATGAGCCAAGAGAACAGCCACTTTTGGCTCTCCCTCTCCCACCTGAACTCCTCCCCATAGCTCACTCTCCCCTGCCTGCCCTCACTGTCTAGGTTTCAGAGGAACAAGGCCTGAACTAATCAATACCTGACCACATGTCTAGTGCAGAGGTCTTTATGAGTGTTAGCCTTCCAGTTCTGCAGAAAATGTAAAAGTGACTCTGCCGGACCCTCTCGCTCGCACCTATAATCCCAGCACTTTGGGAGGCTGAGGCAGGTGGATCATCTGAGGTCAAGAGTTTGAGACCAGCCTGGCCAACATGGTGGAACCCTGTCTGTACTAAAAGTACAAAAATTAGCCAGGCCTGGTGGTGCACGCCTGTAATACTAGCTAGTCTGGAGGCTGGGGCAGGAGAATCGCTTGAATCTGGAGGTTGCAGTGAGCCGAGATTGTGCCACTGCACTCCAGCCTGGGCAACAGAGCGAGACTCTGTCTCAAAAAAATAAATAAATAAAAAGTGACTCAAAGAAACTTTTAGCATCACCAGAAGTCAGACGATATATATAGTCTTTATGTATACATACATATGTTTTCCCAACATTTTATTTTGAAAAACTTCAAGCCTTCAAAAAAGTTGAAAGAATGACACAATCAACACCCATATATTCTTCACCGAGTTCAAATAATTTTAACTTTTGCCACATTTGCCTCTCTTGCCCCACCTGTCTCTCTCTCTCTCTCTCTCTCATGTCTATCCCTTTTTCCATACACACTAAGTCCTCACTTAAAGTTGTCAATAAGTTCTTGGAAACTTCAACTTTCAGAGAAACAACTTAAAACAAAACCAATTTTACCATAGGCTGATTGATATAAACTAGAGTTAAGTTTCTTCAGTATATTTCTGGTCACAAAAACATCACCAAACTTCTAAAGCCCAAAACACTTATAGTATTAGACACTGAGATAAATGTGAGCTATATACACATTTAAGAAAGATTAATTTTAGAAATGAAAGATGAATAAAAACTAATAAGATAATGATTTGCCCCCTTATTCCAGTTTAATGTCACCGAGGGCCAGAGTCCATCCTGGCAGCTTGGGGCATAAGGTGAGAACCAGCCTTGGACAGTCTGCAGTCCCATGGCAGGATGCACTCTCAGACTCCCACAAGCACTCACCCACTCACACCGCCACCATGTGGACACACCAGTGAACCAAATGTGCACAGCCTTGGAATGTGGGAGGAAACTGGAGCACCTGGAGAAAAACCCTGCAGACATGAGGAGAACATGAAACTCTACACAGACAGTGGCCCTGGCCAGGAATATATTTCCAGGTATGATTTTTTTTCTCATCCGTGTTATAACAAATTCACATTGAACAAAACGACATTGAACAAAAAGACTTGTTTGAGGACATGCTGTGCTGCTTTTTTGAAAGTAAGTTGAAGACACAGAAAATTCCACCCGGAAACATTCCCCATGCCTCACCTAAAAATAAGAACATTCACCTACATTATCACAATACCGTCATCACATCTAAGCAAAAGATAACCTAATTTCAATATTGTTATCTTCTATATGGTCCATATTTAAATTTTCCCAATGAGTGATTCCCTGAGCACCAGATCTTTTCTTGCTCAGGCTGGACACAGGTGGCAGGAAGAGGGCAGTGCAAGGCAAGTTACTGACTATGACAAAGCCCCGGAAAGCCGGGTCCCATTTTGCTGACTCTTACAGCATTACTTTCCTAATAAATAATACTGTTAATTGTTAAGAGTAATCAAACGTCTGGCTTCAGTGGTTGTGAATGTGATTTGTACTTCCAGCAAACCCATCAGAAGAAATCAAATCCGAGTTATTTATCAGTAAGAAATAAACTGAGGCTGAGCACGGTGGCTCATGCCTGTAATCCCAGCACTTTGGGAGGCAGAGGCAGGTGGATCACTTGAGGTCAGGAGTTCGAGACCAACCTGGCCAACATGGTGAAACCCTGTCTCTATTAAAAATACAAAAATTAGCTGGGTGTGGTGGTGCATTCCTGTAGTCCCAGCTACTCAGGAGAATAGCTTGAATCTGAGACACGGAGAATAACTTGAACCTGGGAGACGGAGGTTGCAGTGAACCAAGATGGCGCCACCGCACGCCAGCCTGGACGACAGAGCGAGGCTCCATCTCAGAAAAGAGAGAAAGAAAGAAAAAAAGAAATAAACTAAACACTAAAATTTGCATTTAATCCCTGAACTGACATTCCCTAAATGGATACCTTCTCTAGGCTTTGAAGAATTCTGACATATAAACCATTATTGTATTTTTGGAGTAGTAGAACCTTATTTATCAGGTCACTTTTCATCTCCACCAAAGCCCACGTAAGGAGCTGAGCCCTTAGATATGGAAGAAACGTTTTACTCTGGGAAAAAAATAAAACGGAAATTATACTTTTAAAAAATCATTGTTGTTTTAGATTTGGGGATATTTGGGACATTTCTCATCTTTTCAAAATTTATAGTTTAGTGTGATTTCTTGTTCTGTTTAAATATTCACTTTTGTACCTAATTTTACATTTGTTATCTTGTATTCTCTTTCTAAAGAAAGCGCTCAAAACCGTACAAGCATCAGGCTACTCCAAACTGAAACCAGGATCTGCTCTGGGTCAGGTTTCAAGGTCAATTTTATGGGATTTGGTCAGTTTTATGTAGAATTTGGTTTGGGTTTTAAAGATGTTAATGCCCCAGGGTCTGGGGGGATGTGCCCAGATTGTGCCTTTGGGGGTGATGGGGGGACAGTAATTATCAGCAGGACTCTGGAGCTTCATGTCAGCTTCCTGACAGCAGGCCAGACTCTCCTGAGATGTTTGTGTAGACAGTCGTTCTCCATCACATGTGTTTGGTTCTTTTAATCCTCGTGGGTTCACTATCTTTTCCCATCACGCTGTTTGCTGCTGACCACACCAACAATGGCTGTTCTCTGTAAACTTAGAACTTTGATTTCTCTTGAAAGTAGCAATCCACTGGGTTTTCTCGCAGTCGAACATTTTGGGTCAGCTGTGGGAACTAAAGTCTTTACGGCTCACAGATAAAATGTCATTTAACAAAGAAGACTGGTGTGCTGCCATCAGAGCTTCAACTAGAATGGGAAATAAAGATAATGTGCCAGCTTCACATGGCTTGCCATTGCTGTGGTCTCTATCTGGGAAGCTAATATCCGTATTGATTAGCCCTCAAGAGAGACATCATCTACAAACTGACCCCTGGCAGGGGGCAGCAGACTAACATTTGTGCTCGCTTCAATAACAGATCCTGTTTCTGGGAACCCACATGGGCAGCCGTTGCCATGACAACACATCATGCAAGTCGCCAGTTTCCTCTGTAATTTTCTTGAGAAGATAGTGACAATTTTTTTTTTTTCTTTGAGACAGAGTCTCACTCTGTGGCCCAGGCTGGAGTGCAGTGCCATGATCTTGGCTCACTACAACCTCTGCCTCTCAGTTCAAGCAATTCTCCTGCCTCAGTCTCCCAAATAGCTGGGATTACAGGTGCATGCCACCATGCCCAGCTAATTTTTGTATTTTTAGTAGAGACGGGCTTTCACCATGTTGCCAGGCTGGTCTCAAACTCCTGACCTCGGGTGATCCACCGCCTCAGCCTCCCAAAGTGTTTGGATTATAGGTGTGAGCCACTGCACCTGGCCATGACCACTTCTCAGTCCTACCTAGGAACTTGAGTTTTGCCTACAAGACCATTAATGTCAGCCCAAAACTCAAATACAGTAGGTCTGTCAGTACTAGGAAATGTTGCATAGATTTAGGTTGTAAACTATACAAAATAAGTTTAAAGACATGTGAAACCATGATAATGCAGAAATGGTTTAAAAATTGATTATTGGAGGAAAGTTATCTTATTTTAATAAGGAAGTACTTATACTATAAAAGAACTATAGGCTGGGCGCGGTGGCTCATGCCTGTAATCTCAACACTTTGGGAGACTGAGCTGGGGAGATCCCCTGAGGCCAGGAGTTTGAGACCAGCCTGGCCAACATGGTGAAACCTTGTCTCTACTAAAAACACAAAAATTAGCTGGGCGTGGTGGTATGTGTCTGTAATCCCAGCTATTCAGGAAGCTGAGCCAGGAGAACTGCTTGAACCCTGGAGGCGGAGGTTGCTGCAAGCCGAGATCACAGCACTGCACTCCAGCCTGGGTGACAGAGTGAGATTTTGTCTCCAAAAAAAAAAAACCTGTATATGTGTACAAATTATGTTTCCTGACGTAAATGAGAAATAATGAAAACTGATTGATATTTTAAAATTCAGCTGCATCATTAGAGATCCTTAATGTCCTATCCCTGCTCGTAATTACTGTGATATGCCTGTCAGATCAGGGTTAGGATTCAGGGAGAGCAGCTCCAGGCTGGGGCAGGACAGGGGGTTTATAAATCTCTTCTGGTACCGTACATGGAGCAAGCTGAGACTTGAAAAACACTTGTGCCTTAGGCGGTAGAATTATGACTGCCCTCTGAAGAAGCCCATATGAACTTCCTGGAAGGTGACAGACGTGTGGCCTAATCATTCCTGTTACCTCAGCTCAGCTGATAGCCAGCCAACCTCCAGTCATGATGGTGAGGCCATCCTGTGGCCAGTCAACCCTCCAGGTGGCCACACGTGGGTGAGTGGAATCAGCTGAAGAACAGGAGAACCACCCACCTGACCACATCATCAGACATGTAAAAACAAAAGCAGATACCTAATGAAAACAAAAAGTCTGTCTCATCAGGTATATAGAGTCATGCATCGCTTAACATCGGAAATAGGCTTAACATTGGAAATGTGTCACTAGGCAATTTCATCATTGGGCAAGCATTACAGAGTGTGCTTATACAAACCTAGATGGTATAGCCTACTACACACCTGGGCTATATGGTATAGCTGATTGTTTCTGGGCTACAAACTCTTACAGCATGTGACCATACTGAATACCGTAGGCAATTGCAACTCAGTAGTATTTGTGGATCTAAATATATATAAACATAGAGAAGGTGCAATAAAAATACAATATTATAATCTTATGGGACTGCCGTTTTCTATGCAGGCTGTCCTATTAGAGGTGCACTGTGGATGGAAATGTCATATGCACTACAGGACTGTACTTGATAATACTGCCTTTATTATTATAAATACACTGTGCTTTTTCTCTTTTTTGATGGGGATATTTTGAGATGAGTTTTTCAGAATTCCAGTACTCATGGAGCACAAACTATAGCAGTATTATAAACAGAACTGAGGGGGGCCACATGTAGGCAGACTCCTCGAATACTGATCTTAATGAGGATAGAAGAGAATTCATTGTCTGCCACTATAAAAAGAATATTGAGGACAACTGGTAACTAAATATGATGAACTCAAAGAGTATTTGAGGTTATTTTTGCTCAAGAAAATTTGAAATGTCTTGAAATCATGTAAGAGGTTTTCTCAAATTTGACAGATCTGTACAAAATGCTGCAAAACCAAAAGAAGGTTTTTTTAAGCTATAGAAACAAAACAGCCAGGCATGGTGGCTAACCCCTATAATCCTAGCACTTTGGGGGCTCAAGGTGAGAAGATCACTGTAGCTGGGGAGCTTGAGACCAGTCTGGGCAACATAGTGAGACCTCGTCTCTACTAAAAGGGGGAAAAAAAGGGGGCCGGGCACAGTGGCTCATGGCTGTAATCCCAGCACTTTGGGAGGCCGAGGTGTGAGGATCACCTGAGGTCAGGAGTTCAAGACCAGCCTGACCAACATGGTGAAACTCCATCTCTACTAAAAATACAAAAATTAGTCGGGCATGGTGGTGTGCACCTGTAGTCCCAGCTACTCGGGAGGCTGAGGCGGAGAATCACTTGAACCTGGGAGGTGGAGATTGCAGTGAGCTGAGATCATGCCACTGCACTACAGCCTAGGCAAGAAGAACGAAACTCCATCTCAAAAAAAGGAAAAGGAAAAAAAAGAAAAAAAACAAAACAAATTTTGATCAACTACAGAAGAGAAAACATTGGATTATTTCTATAATAAGATTACAGGATATCTGTAACGCTAATACAAAAGCACTGTCTCATGAAGAGGACATCAAAGAAACTGCATCCCAAAAAGCGTGAGAAAAAATACCACAGAGATGTGTCAGGCAGATAATAAAACAATAGAAATATTGTTTTTAGGGTCCTTGCTTCCAAGATGACAAAGAAAAGAAGAAACAATGGTGGTGCCTAAAAGGGTCACGGCCATGTGCAGCCTACAGATAAGGCTATTAGATTCATCATTCAAAACACAGCAGAAGCTGCAGCTGTTGGGGACATTTCTGAAGAGTGTCTTTGATGTCTATGTGCTTCCCAAGCTGTATATGAAGCTGTGTTACTGTGTGAGTTGTGCCATTCACAGCAAGGTAGTCAGGAATCGATCTCGTGAAGCCCATGAGGACTGAACACTCCCACCTCGATTTAGACCTGCAGGTGCTGCCCCATTACCTCCACCAAAGCTCATGTAAGGAGCTGAGTCCTTAGAGACTGAAGAAACATTATTCTCTGGGAAAAAAGAAAATGGGAAGTATACTTTAAAATATTATTGTTGTTTTAGATTTGGGGATATTTAGGATATTTGACACCTTTTCAAAATTTGTAGTTTGGTATGATTTCTTGTTCTGTTTACATGTTCACTTCTGTACTTAATTTTGCATTTGTAATCTTATGTTATTTTTCTTAAAGAGAACCCTCAAAATTATGTAAGCATCAAGCTACCCCAAACCTAAATCTGGATCTGCCCCTGGTCAGGTTTCAATGCTGGTTTTATGGGAATCACTCGATATGGACTCAAAAATGTCATCAATGATTTCCTTTCTTTCCATCCCTCTGGAATCTGTGATGTCAGCATCCCTCTAATGCTGCTTTTTTGACAGTGACAATGGAGCTGACTTCCTCCACGGAACAGTAGGAGTTCCAAGCTTCCACCTGTACTTTGTGCCATCCAGAAGGAAAGGGACAGCTGGTTTCTCATTGCTGTCTCAGAAGAACTAGAAAGTTCAAACAGAAGCTCCCGTCACTAATGTGATTCCTAAATCAGCCACACTCCCCTTCCTGAACGCTGATTGGCTGAGGTTTGATTACCTGAAGAACTTAATGGTAGCAGCGTGGATGGAATTACTAGAATGGGGTTAACCGTCTCCCCAAGGGTCCTGGCTGGTACACAGTAAAGGTGAAAAGAGTGCTTGGAAGACAACCACAATGTCCAGTGGAGGGAAGACATGAGCACACCTTAGATATTCTATGGACTAAATTCTGCATCAAGTATCAGTCATCTAGGAGACGAAGATAAACAAGAACTCAACACCTCCCAGCTCCTCCTCATTGAGACAGTCTCTTCATTTTAAGACACTGTTTTGGTTTGAGATATTTGATTCTAATACTACTACAAAATGAATTTAGAAACTACAATATATCTCACTTTTAAAGTCTCTACTCATTTGGCAAACAAACAATATATGCCTACTGCATACTCTTCATGGCATGGGCTCCAAAATGAAATTTTTGACATCATGGGTTAAAAAGCTTATTGAGGCTGGCGTAGTGGCTTATGCCTGTAGTCTCAGCACTTTGGGAGGCTGAGGAGGGCGGATCACTTGAGGTCAGGAGTTCTAGCCTGGCCAACATGGTGAAACTCCATCTTTACTAAAAAGAGAAAAATTAGCTGGGTGTGATGGCGCACGCCTCTAATCCCAGCTACTGTGGAGGCTGAGGCAGGAGAATTGCTTGAACCCGAGAGGCGGAGGTTACAGTGAGCCAAAATTGTGCCACTGCACTCCAGCCTAGGTGACAGAGTGAGACTCCATCTCAAAAATAAAATAAAAAAAAAAAAGCTTATTGAGACGTCTTAAGTGAAAAATTAAAATAATAAAATGTTTGCATAACTGAAACAAATATTTGTTCAAGATGACAATAGAGGAGATGATGCAAGATGGTACAAGAATAGCTTCCAATGAGTAGTACAGATAATAATAATAGCTACAGGAGTTGGCTTCCATATATGTGTGTGTGTATGTGTGTGTGTTGTGGTTTGCATATATGTGTATATGGAAGCTATTACACTGGGTTTTTTAAGGAAGATATCACTTCTTACTGGGACCGTAGATGGCTGTCCTAGCATTGGCCTGAAGTGTATACATGAAATTTCACTTTTAAGTTTGTTATCAGTTACTTCCAATCTGAGTAACAGATAGGAAGCAGACACAAGTATGCACTTTGACTTGCAGTATTACTCTCAGTATTCAGTTATTTTGTTGTTCAGCACACTTCCCTGTGTCAGAGATGAGACAGAAAGTGCAATCATTGGCCAGGCACAGTGGCTCACCCCTATAATCCCAGCACTTTGGGAGGCTGAGGCGGGTGGATCATTTGAGGTCAGGAGTTTGAAACCAGCCTGGCCAACATGGTGAAACCCCATCTGTACTAAAAATACAAAAATTAGCTGGGCGTGGTGGTGAGCACCTGTAACCCCAGCTAGTCGTGAGGCCCGGGAGGCTGAGGTTGTAGTGAGCTGAGACTGTGCCATTACACTCCAGCCTGGGTGACAGAGCGAGACTCCATCTTGAAAAAAAAAAAAAAGAAGAAAGAAAGAAAGAGAGAAAGAGAGAGAGAGAGAAAGAGAGAAAGAGAGAAAGAAAAGAAAAGAAAGAAAAAAGAAAAGAAAAGAAAAGAAAAGTGCAATCATTACTGCTTCAGTAGACTGAGGGGTTTGCTTAGAACGTAGTCCTAGTCTAGCATTTCATAACTTGTTCTCTTAGTTGCTAAAGAAGGTGAAGTGGTTCAATGGAAAGAGCACTAGTCCAGGACACAGGAGACTTGGTTCTACTTCCAGTTCTACTACTAATTTACATGACACCTTAGGAAAGTCACAGCCTTTCTGAGCCTTAGTTTGCTGGGAACGTAAGCTAAACTCCCATACAGATTATTTCCCTATTCTGTACTTTCTAGCCTCCTTGAAGGGCTGCTTCCCTATTTTGAATTATTTTGCTGGACACTCTAATGGTCAGTCTATCCTCACAAGCCACTTCTCTGCCTGGTTACCACTTCCTCTTCTCAGAAGTCCCCTTTCCTTGTACTGGCTGTCTTGCCTTTGTTGATAATTATCTGCTCACCTCCAGCAGCCATGCTACAATATTGCATGCACTGATAATTTTTTAACCTTCATCTCTAGCTCTGAGTTAGCATTTAGATTCATTTATTGCACAAATATTTATAAATCCCTATATATGCCAGGCACAGAGTTAGAAATAAAATGTTAAACAACAACAACAAGTTTGCTCCTTTAAAGCAAACAATGGATAGATGCACCAAGGAGCTTATAGTGGTAGAGGGGAGTCACAAACAAAGGTCTTTTGCTCCAACTATGAGAACTTAAGCAAGTTGTTTGAATTCTTAGGTCAGCTTAGATGAGTCTAGGACTTCTTCCATTTCCAGAAATCTCTAATTCTGCTTCGACCTTGTTCTATTTTGTGAAAATGTATCTTAAATTTCAACAACAACAACAACAAAAACAAGATAGATAATCTAAATGCATTAAATAGTAACTCAGAGTGAGGGTAGGTTTTATTAGCTCTGTATACAAAGAAAAACACATTATTGAAAACCTGATTTATGTGTGTGTGTTTAGTAAAATTCAATACGGTTTTGTTTCCAAATAACAGTTCTTCAGAAGATCCTGAAAACCCGATTCAGGGTTACAGTCAAATAGAAATAATTTATAAAAATAGTTAAGTCTCACAGAGGTGAAATTACTAAGACAACTTTCAGGACTCAGTATAGGCAGCTGCTAAGTGTTATCTTTTTCACACACTATGCAAGCTGTATTTGACCACTCCTAAGGGGCCCTGGTCTAGCCACCACCTCCACTCCAGGCCAAGCCAAATGGCTGCTGTATCTTCTCTCTCTCTGCCTCCCTGATCCATCTCCAGGACTATGAGTTCTTCAAAATTCCTTCTGCAAAACACTCTGGCCTTTTTTTGTCTTGGTCCTGAAAAATTCATCTTCTAAGTGAGATTCTATATAAAAATCTATTAAACTTCTAGACTAGTTACTATCTTTATATTCAACATTTTTAAATGCCTATTTTGATGTTTTCAGTACATTACTGTCTGGGTAGATTACTTAGTTAGGGACTGGGCCACTGGAGACCTAGCTCCCAGTCCTTTCTCTGCCATTAACTAGCAGTGGGATATTCCATGAGCTTCTCAATCTCTTTAAGCCACCATTCTGCAATCTACAAAATAAGGAAATCAGACCAGATATACTATTTTTAAATTGCTAATTGTGCAAGTAATGCATGCAATATATTCTCCATATAAATTTTAAATACAATGCAGATAAGTTTGAAGTCTGCTTTGTACTTCCCCCACCGTTTTCTCAAGCCCAGTACCTTTTCATCTCTCTGGTGTTATCAGTCTGGCATATCTTCTTCCAGAATACTTTCCTTACATTTACATAAGCTCCCCACCAGATTTAATATTTTACATATGAAAAACTAAGCAGTAATTATGCAAAGAAATGAGAATTCAACTTGTGTACAAATGCATCGTTTTCCATATGGGAACATTTTCATTTTTGGCCCTAATGAATGTTCTAAAAACAATGTTAAATCTAAAATCAAAACACTTTTTATAATGCAAAACTCAATATATCTGCTACAAAGAACTCACAAAATATAAATATTAATAAAAAAGAGAAACGTCAATATGAGTGACATATTTTATAATCTTTAGTTATGTAAAAGGTTTACAAAAAGGGAAACTTCTAGGGGTAAATATTGTATAATTTTATTATTAGAATTTTTTTTTTTTTTTTTTGAAATGGAGTCTCGTTTTGTCACCCAGGCTGGAGTGCAGTGGTGCAATCTTGGCTCACTGCAACCTCGACCTCCCAGGTTCAAGTGATTCTCCTGTCTCAGCCTCCTGAGTAGCTGGAATTACAGGCATGCACCACCACTCCTGGCTAATTTTTGCATTTTTAGTAGAGATGGGGTTTCACCATATTGGCCAGGCTGGTCTTGAACTCCTGACCTCAGGTGATCCTCCTGCCTTAGCCTCTCAAAGTGCTGAGATTACAAGCATGAGCCACCATGCCCAGCCTTTTTTTTTTTTTTTTTTTTTTAATTTTGAGACAGAATCTCACTTTGTTGCCCAGGGTGGGGTGCAGTGGTGCCATCTCTGCTCACCGCAACTCCACTTCCTGGGTTCAAGCGATTCTCATGCCTTAGCCTCCCAAGTAAGGATTATAGGCATGCGCCACCATTCCCAGCTAATTTTTGTATTTTTAGTAGAAACGAGGTTTCACCATGTTGCCCAGGATGGTCTCGAACTCCTGAGCTCAAGTGATTCACCCTCCTAGGCCTTCCAAAGTGCTGGGATTTCAGGCATGAGCCACCGTTCCGGGCCTATTAGGAATAATTTTTATAACCTCCATTACTAACTCTATTAATAGCCTAAGTAGCCTATCAGGCACACACTGTCCGTTGAACTTTTATTGTAAATAGCTACTATATCTACAACTGCTTTTTAGGTGAATCAACAATGCCACTTCCTAAAGTTATCCAGTCATCAGGACCAATGAGAAAGTAGAAAGAATAGGCCATTATAATGATTGATTTTGTATGTCAACTTGGCTGGGCCACAGTGCCAAGATATGTGATCAAGCATCATTCTGGATATTACTGTGGGGGTATTTTGGGTGAGATTACAACTTAAATCAGTGGATTTTGAGTAAAGCAGATTGCCTTCCATAATGTGGGTGAACCTCATCCAGTCAGTTGAAGGCCTGACCTCCCCTGAGTAAGAGTAAATTCTGCAGCCTTTAGACTTCAAGTGCAACGTTGACTCATCCTTGCATCTCTAGCCTGCTGGCCTACCCTGCAGATTTTGGACTTGTCAGTCTCCATAAGTGAGCCAATTCCTTAAAATACATTTCTTTCTGTTGGTTCTCTTTCTCTGGAGAAACAGAATACATCCTGTTGGTTCTCTTTCTCTGGAGAATCCTGTCTAATACAGTTACCCACACACACACACACACACACACACACACACACACACAAAAATTCTGTTCTATTTATATATAATTAACATGCCATAAAATTCACCCACTTAAAATGTACAATTCAGTGATTTTTGTCATAGTCACAGAGTTGTGCAACCATCACCACAATCAGTTTGTTTTTTTTATTTACTTATTTAAAATAAAGTAGAGATGAGATCTCATTGTATTGCCCAGATTGGTCTCGAACTCCTGGACTCATGTGATCCTCCCACCTTGGTATTTATTTATTTTTTAGAGATGGGGTCTCCCACTGTCACCCAGGCTGGAGTGTAGTGGCCCAATCATAGCTTATTGTAACCTTGAACTCCAGGGCTCAAGTGATCCTCCTGCCTCAGCCCACTAAGTAGCTAGGGTTACAGGTGCACACCACCAAGCCCAGCTAATTTTGAAAAATATTTTTTGTAGAAATGGGGGTCTCACTATGTTTCTCAGGCTGATATAAAACTCCTGGCCTTAAGCAATTTCCCCACCTCAGCCTCCCAAAGTGCTGGGATTACAGGTGTGAGTCACTGCACCTGGCCTTGTTTTCATTTCTTTTAGGTATATACCTAGGAGTAGAATTGCTGAGTCATATGGCAACTCTATGTTAAACTTTTTGAGGAACAGTCAGACTGTTTCCAAAGAAGTTGCACTATTTTGCATTCCCACCAAAATTATATGCAAGTTCCAATTTCTGCACATCCATGCCAACACTTGTTATTTTCCATCATTTTTATTTTAGCCATTCTAGTAGGTATGAAATGGTATCTCTTTGTAGTTTTGATTATTATTTTTCTAACAATGAATGACATCAGACATCTTTAAAAAAATTTTTTTTCTACATCAAGCATCTTTTCATGTGTTTATTGGCCATTTGTAAATCTTCTTCGAAGAAATCTTTGTTCAGACCTTTTGCCCATGCTTTAATCATTGTCTTTATTTCTGAGTTGTAATAGTTATTTACATATTCTAGATACAAGTTCCTTATCAGATATAAGGTTTGCAAAAACTTTCTCCCCTTCTATGAGTTGTCTTTTCACTTTCTTGATGGTGGTGTCTTTTGAAACACAAAAATTTTAAACTTTCGTGAAATTCAATTTATTTACTTTTTTCTTTTGTTGTTTGTGTTTTTGCTGTCAAACCCAAGAAACCATTGCCTTTCCAAAGTCATAAAGAGTTACATCTATGTTTTATTCCAAGAGTTTTGTACTTCTAGCTCTGGTAGTTAGGTCTTTGATCCATTTTGAGTTTTTTTTTTTTTTTCAGGTGTGGTCTCCCTATGTTGCCCAGGCCGGACTCAAACTCCTGGGCTCCCACTTCAGCCTCCCAAGTACCTGGGACTACAGGCATGTATTACCATACTTTGCTCATTTTGATTTATTCTTACATATGTTGTGAAGTCAGAGTCTATCTTCATTCGTTTGTATGTAGATACTCAGTTGTCCCAGCACCATTTTGCTGAAAAGACTATTCTTTTCCCATTGAATTGTCTTAGCACCATTGTCAAAAAATCAACTGACTGTAAATATAAGAGTTTATTTCTGAACTCTCAATTCTAGTCTATTGATCATATGTCTAGACTTTTGTCAGTACCACACTCTCTTGATTAATGTACCTTTGTAGTAAGTCTTGAAATTAGGAAGTGTGAGTCCTTCTACTTTGTTCTTTATTAAGATTGTTTGAGTACCTTGCACTTCCATATGAATTTAGAGTCAGCTTCAATTTTCCACTTTTATAAATGGTAGCTGGGGGCTGGGCTTGGCAGCTCACGTCTGTAATCCTAGCACTTTGGGAGACTGAGGCAAGCGGATCATTTGAAGTCAGGAGTTCAAGACCAGCCTGGTCAACATGGTGAAATCCTGTCTCCACTAAAAATACAAAAATTAGCCTGGTGTAGTGCCACATGCCTGTAGTCCCAGCTACTCATGATGCTGAGGCATAAGAATCACTTAAACCCAGGGGGCAGAGGTTGCAGTGAGTCAAGATTGTGCTACTGTACTGCAGCCTGGGCAACAGAGTGAGGCTCTATCGAAAGAAAGACAGAGAGAGAGAGAGAGGAATGAAGGAAGGAAGGAAAGAAGGAAGGAAGGAAGGAAAGAAGGAAGGAAGGAAGGAANGAAGGAAGGAAGGAAGGAAGGAAGGAAGGAAGGAAGGAAGGAAGGAAGGAAGGAAGGGAAAATTTAAAAAGGTAGCTGGATTCTAGAGGCTGAGATGGGAAGATCACTCAAGCTGGAGTGGTCAAGACTGCAGTGAACTGTGATCATGCCACTGCACTCCAGCCTGGGTATAGAGTGAGACCTTGTCTCTAAAACAAAATAAATAAAATAAGGCATCTAGGATTTTGATTGGAATTGCATTGAATCTGTAGATCGATTTGGAAAATATTGTCATCTTAATGCTAAGTCTTCTAATTCATGAACATGGCATGTCTTTCATTTATTTAGATCTTCTTTAATTTCTTTCAACAATATTGGATAGTTTTCAGATTATAGGCTTGCACTTATTTTAATTCATTCCTAAGTATTTTAATTCCTTTTGATCCTTTGAATATGGGAATTATTTTCTTAACACCATTTTCACTTTATTTATTTATTTATACATATATATATATATATATATATATATTTTTTTTTTTTTTTTTGAGACGGAGTCTTGCTCTGTCTCCCAGACTGGAGTGCACTGGTGCGATCTCGGCTCACTGCAAACTCCACCTCCTGGGTTCAAACGATTCTCCTGCTTCAGCCTCCTGAGTAGCTGGGATTATAAGTGTGTGCCACCATGCCCAGATAAGTTTTGTATTTTTAGTAGAGATGGGGTTTCACCATGTTGACCAGGCTGGTCTCGAACTCCTGACCTCAGGTGATCCATACCCCCTTGGCCTACCAAAGGGCTGGGATTACAGGCATGAGCCACCACACCCAGTCTAACATTATTTTTAAATTGCTCATTGGAGTATATAGAAATACAATTGATCTTAGACCAACCTGGGCAACATGGTGAAATCCTCTCTCTACAAAAAATACAAAAAATTAGCTGGGTGTGGTGGTGCACACCTGTAGTCTCAGCTACTCAGACGGCTGAGGTGGGAGAATCACCTAAGCCTGGGAAGTCAAAGCTGCAGTGAGCCGTGACCATACCACTGCACTCTCACCTGGGCGACAGAGTGAGACCCGGTCTCAAAAAAAAAAAAAGAAAGAAAGAAAAGAAAAGAAAAACAATTGATCTTGTATGCTGCAACCTTGCCAAACTTGTTTATTAGCTCTAAGAGTTTTTGTAGATTCCTTTGGATTTTGTATACACAAGATTGTGCCATTTGTAAGCAGAGGTAGTTTTACTTCTTCCTTTCCAATCTGGATGTTTCATTTCTTTTTCTTACATAATTGTCCTGGCTAGAATCTGTAGTGTAATGTTGAATGGAAGCAGTGAGAGCAGATATCCTTGTCTTATTCCTAATCTTAGGAGGAAAGCTTTCAGCCTTTCACTATTAAGCATGATGTTACCTGTGAGATTTTCGTAGATGTTTTTCTCTAAGTTGAGAAAATTCCCTTCTATTCCTAATTTATTGCATGTTATTATCATGAAAGGGTGTTGGATTAGTCAAATAAAGAAAAGCTTTTGAGGCCGGGTGCGGTGGCTTACGCCTGTAATCCCAGCACTTTGGGAGGCCAAGGCAGGCAGACTGCTTGAGCTCAGAAGTTTGAGACCAGCGTGGGCAATGTGGTGAAACTCTGTCTCTACGAAAAAAAAAAAATACCAAAGAAATTAACTAGATGTGGTGGCACACACCTGTAGAACTACCAGGCAGGCTGAGGTGGGGAGGATCACTTGAGCCAGGGTTTGGAGGCTGCAGTGAGCCCTGATCATGCCACTGCACTCCAGCCTCAGTGACAGCTGAGACTCTGCCTCAAAAAAAAAAAAAAAAGAGCTTTTGAAAATAATGTGAATTATATTTTATTTTCATTTAGATATCACTTAAAATTAGAGCATAGCTTATAAAGTAACTAGAGTTGTTAAGAAGGGTATCCTTGGAACTCAGAGGGCTTAATTGGTGCAGTGTTCACCAATTCTGGAATATATGTTAAATAACTTGGGGTTGAGGATACATAAAAGAGCTGAGTAAGTGGGGAAAGATCTCACCTATAGAAGCACAATAAACAATGCAGAGGAACGGCAGATAGTGTGCTGTGGTTAGGTGTAAAATTCATCCTCATGAAACCACTTAACCAGGATTAGACTTCAATGTAAATCACTGCAATGATTTAACTTGAATAAGAATTTCAGAATCCTTATTATAAGCCATTTTGTCAATTATGACTGGACACTTGCCGAGCAGATTCTAAATGTTTTTCTTCTTTTTTTTTTTTTGAGATGAACTTTTGCTCTTGTTGCCCAGGCTGGAGTGCATTAGCGCAATCTCAGCTCACCACAACCTCCACCTCTCGGGTTCAAGAGGTTCTCCTGCCTCAGCCTCCTGAGTAGCTGAGATTGCAGGCATGCGCCACCACGCCCAGCTAATTTTGTATTTTTAGTAGAGACGAGGTTTTTCTATGTTGGTCAGGCTGGTCTTGAACTCCCAACCTCAAGTGATCTGCCCGCCTCGGCCTCCCAAAGGGCTGGGATTACAGGCATGAGCCACTGCACCCAGCCCAAATGTATTTTTTCTTAAGAAGTGAAACATCTTGAGATTTAACTTACCCCCAGAGAAGTATTCCGGGTTAAATATTCCAAGCACAATGTCTTCTCTCTTTCATTAAAATCTGCATAGTTTAGTGACTAATGTTTTTAAACACATATAACTTGCTAACTACAATTATGTCAATCATATAGCTAAATTCAAAAACTTACTGGCCAACTAGCATATTCATCAGCTGGTCACCCTCAATGTGTTCAAAATATGATAGCATCATGTGAATCTTTCCATTCATTCTGTATTTTGCTTTGTTTTAGCAGTGGGAGATGTTTATGCAAGTTCTTGGGAAAGTAGGGGGTGAGAAATGTCAGGCAAATTATCCCCATATATATGACAAAACTGAATCACATTACCTTCTGGTTTGGTTATATAAAAATCTTCATCTCCAGCTGGGTACTGTGGCTGACACCTGTAATCTCAGCTCTTTGGGAGGCCTGGGCAGGAGGATTGTTTGAGGCCAGGAGTTTGAGACCAGTCTGGGCAACAAAGCGAGACCTCATCTCTACAAAAAATGTTTAAAAAAATTAGTCGGGTGTGGTGGTGCCACGTGTAGTTCCAGCTACTCAGGAGGTTGAGGTGGAAGGATTTGCTTGAGCCTAGGATCTTGAGGCTACAGTGAGCTGTGATTGCACCACTGCACTCCAGCCTGGGTGACAGAGGGAGACCCTGCCTTAAAAATAAAGTTAAATAAAATAAAAACGAAAATAAAATTAAGTAATTAATTTAATTTAATAAAAAGATAAAATTTCATTATACCACCTTAAATGGCTGTACCAACAGCTATTGCTTCTCCTTCAAACACAGGCTGTTTGAGAAGAATGCAGTCTCCTTCTCAAACAGCCTGGGTAAGATTATTTTCTTATTCATAACTAAATGGTATATTAGTTAAGATGCTCTTGGGCACATGTAGCAGAAAACAACTCATGTTACCTTTAGCAAAAACAAAAAGAGAGACTTCATTATAAGGACACAGACATCTCATAATCCTCAACATCAGAAATTCGAACAAGCTGGAGGGAAGAACTGAAAAACCACCAGAGTCCAAGCAGTTCTCTTTGGACCTAGTTTATGCTTCTCTTTCTACAGAATACCTGTTTCTTCTTAATCCACATGCGTTGAAAGCAATGGCTATCCCACAGTTTCTGAGTTTACATACATATCTTGGCCAGATTGATTCTCTTTATTCCCTCTCAAGTCCTTGGAGAAGATCTCATTGGCCTAATTTGGATCAGGTGCCTATCTGTGACCAGAGGCGGACATCCTGCTACCGGCAATCCAGCCCCGAGAGCCAGGAGGTATTCAATGGGTCTTTTATAAGGTAGGATTATATACTAAACAGTGCCTACAACAAATGGATAGGGCTATACAAACCCAGTTCCTCTCTCAAATTCAACAAAAACATGAGTCATCCCTTCTCTCCTGGGATGAAACAACTAAAGGCACAGAGAAAATCCCAAGAGCATTAGAGAAATCAATCTCCCTCCACACAGAAATATCAGTTCTAGTGTAAGAATAAGCTAAGCTGGCTTATCAGTGACACACTCCAACTGGATGACTGCCATGCCAAAATACACCTGTAAAGTCAAATGCCACATTAAACAATGTGTGTTCATTCTTGTTCCCTCGATGCTTTGCTTAAATCTTATGGGTTATGCAAGCATAACATCTCCCACTGCTAAAACAAAGTATTTTATGTGTAAGATAACCAAAGCATTTAGGCTAATAATAAAGCAATTTGTGCTTATAGCCTTTATTTGGAAAAGGCAAACGATTTAAATGTTAACTTTAAGGGGTCACTGAACTGATAATTATCTATTGTTTTGTTTACTTTTTACTTTCCCCTAAGGGTTTGCTAGTCTGTGGATATATTAGTAAGTGTGGGACATCTTGCATAGGAAAAAAAAAGTTACTTTTAGATATAAATTTAAAGTTGAGATGTTTAAAAAATAATTTTAGGTACAGTTACCACAGATTTTCCCCTTACAGATGAATAATTTGCTAGACTGAGTTCTAGGAATACCTAAAACTCGTCTTTTTCCCTAGCAGATAACAATTCATGTTAAGTAGGCACTGTCTCTAAATATATTCTCCTAGTCTCATCTTTCAACATTATCTGCTAAATTTAGCTACAGATCCTTAAGTTACATTTTTTTCCATAAATGGTGTTAAGCAAAGGTATTCTAATGTGGGAAGTACATAGTGCAAGGTAGAAATAATCTTGGTTTTATTTCTGATGCTCTGTTTGACATTGGAAAACTTATTTTGCCTTCTTATTCTGTAAATTTTATACAATGACAATGCTTTACAGCTTTGTGGTAAGAAAAAAATAAGAAGATGTAGCAAATATAAAAATTGCTATGATGGCTGACACTGTTGTTGGTGATCTTGCTCTGCTTATAGGAACACAGACACCATTTGCCTTAGACTTAACTTTCAGAAATTCAACCTTTAGAGTCTCAAGTAAGTTAATAATAATACTTGCATTTGTATAATGTTTTACAGCTTGCAAATGTTATTCATTTACTCCACATAAATGTTACATGACAAAGGTGTTACCATCAGAGGAGACAGAGGCTCTGAGATGTCAACAGATCTGCCTAAGTAGACACAACTGGTAGTAAAATTAGGATTCAAATCTCAGATTCAAACTCCATCTGTTGACTCTAGCTCCAGCATTTTCCTTTATTTGTAGTGGAGCTAGTCTAATGTTTTTAGAAGCTTCTGATCCTTTTTCTCATCCTAATTTATAATATAGGAGTCAAGTGGAGAAATTCACCAAAGAGCATTTGGCCACCATGCCCGGATTGGTCAGAGATCCTGATGGCTTCCTTTAGCCACTTAAATTTTAACTTCCTTTAAGTACTTCTTTAACTCCTCACCCTACTTATTTGTTATTTGGCTATGCTTTTGTCCCTATTAAACAGAGATGTCTTCAATTTCAAAATAATGTAATACATCCTAGATTGATACCAGTCAAGGGAACACAGAATAAGGGAAAGGAACAAATGATAAGTCAGATGATTTTATGGCACAGTGGTTTGGCATATGCCTAGTAACACATGGCTGGGTTCAAATTCAGATTTCTAAATAACCTCAATTTCCTTACTGGAAAATGAGGTCAGCAATATCTATTTCATATGGTTGAAGCGTGCATTAGTTTGTTTTCACACTGCTATAAAGAACTACTTAAGACTGGGTAACTTATAAAGGAAAGAGGTTTAATTGACTCACACTTCTGCATGGCTGAGGAGGCCTCAGGAAACTTACAATCATGGCAGAAGGCGAAGGGGAAGCAAGGCATGTCTTACATGGTGACAGCAGAGAGGAGAAGGGGATCCACCACACACTTCTAAACCATCAGATCACGTGAGAACTCCCTCACTATCACAGGAACGGCATGAGGAAAACTGCTGCTGTGATCCAATCACTTCCCACCAGGTCCCTCCCTCAACACATGGGGATTACAATTTGAGATGAGATTTGGGTGGAGACACAGAGTCAAATCATATTAGAGTGAGAGTTGAATAAATACATGGTGTATGGAGGGATGTATGGTGTGTGTATAAATAAATATTTATTAGTGGTTGGAAGAATGATTGGTACAAAACAAATGCACAACAAATAAAAATTGCATGACTTCAGAAGGAGAAATTTGTAAATAAGTCATATTTGAAAGAGTCTCTGAACACCGGTAAGTAGCACGTATTAGTTTCACAATTTCCTGTTGTTCCATCTTGTTGTAAGTGCTGATGATAGTGAACTTTAGGCAAGAATTTATTCACCTGAGGATGCATAAACACAGCCTAGAGGACACTTCAACAACGCCCTTAAACAGAAAGCAAAATGTAGTTTTCTCATGAATGAGATGCTGCATATCACTTTCCGGCTACAGCCTGTTAAACATTTTATTCACCAATATGTGTAAGGAGCAAAGCCCATGCATGACAGATGGCAACCCAATTCTGGCTTCTCTAAAATGGCTTTCCACTTACTCACACCAGCCCAGGGATCTGTTGAATCAAGCACTACAAATGAAGCCTCAGCTCTGAATACTATTTCACAGGGTGACTCAGAGACCAACTGTGTTTTTCCTCATCAGTGATAGCCAAGCATTGAAACACGGTCTGAATTCAGAGTCTGGATCTAAAGAAAGTGTACGTGCAATTGGTCATCCAACTCCAACAAGTTTATGTATGTACATAAAAGCATAGGAGAATAGAAAAATCATTTGATCAGCCATTAAATTATCAATAGCAATCAGGATTTAAACAAAGTACCTGGGCCTCATATAGTAAACACCCAATTCAAAGAGCAAAAATCCAAGGACTAACCTTGATGCCTCTCTTTTCCTTAACCTCCCCTACATCCAGTCATAACAATTTCAAATGTTAACCCTTAAATCCAGGCACTTCTCTGTGTTACCACTGCAACTCCTACTCTAAGCCAACATCATCTATCCCTTGGGTCCCTCTACATTTATTTATTTATTTAGAGATGAAGTCTCTCTCTGTCACCCAGGCTGGAGTGCAGTGGCATGATCTTGGCTCAGTGCAACCTTCACCTCCTGGGTTCAAGCGATACTCTTGTCTCAACCTCCCCAGTAGCTGGGATTACAGGCCTGCACCACCACACCCAGCTAATTTTTGTATTTTTAGTAGAGATGGGGTTTCACCATGTTGGTCAGGCTGGTCTCGAGCTCCTGACCTTGTGATCCGCCCGCTTTGGCCTCCCAAAGTGCTGCCATTACAGGCATGAGCCACCGTGCCTGGCAGTCCCCCTACATTTAATCTAGACCCTCCTTGATGCAATCTGAAAGAGCTCTTCCAAATGCAAGCTTGGTCCTGTCACTGCCTCCACATCATTCTTGCAGCTTAAAGCCTTAAATGTCTTCCCTTTGTACTTATAATTAAGATTAAAACACTTAGCATGATCTATAAAGTACAGTGTTTTTAGTTACCACAGTGTACAACTAAGTACACTCAGGGCTTTTAGTTACTAAAAGCAGATGTGGACTCTGGTTAATTTAAAAAGCAAAGAAATGTATTAAAAAGATATTGCTACTAGGAAGAAATGAACTCTGGCCCATTCAGACAAGAAAGAAATTTATAAAAGGATATGGCCCCCAGGAAGGTTGGGAGCCAAGCTAAGGAAATAGATGCCACAGCTTGCACTGCCAACACCATGGAAACCACTGCCAGAGCCACTGCCACACCTGCCAAAGCCAGAGGAGAAGCCCTCACTGTTCTGCTTCTGGCTCCTGACCCAGATACTGGCTGGGTGCTGTTGACTGGCTGAGACTAGGTCCTGCGCCCACATCTAACCACCTGGGAGCTGAGCTTATATAATAGGAAGGCAGTGGGCCTCCCACCAAGACCCCTAAAGTAGGGAATTCCCCATACACAAGAAGGGGTTTCAAAAAATGCTGAGCAGCCAAAAGAAAGAAACCTGGTATGGTGGCTCATGCCTTCATGGTCCCTGCACTTTTGGAGGCCAAGGCAGGAGGACCACTTGAGCCCAAGTTCAACACCAACATGGGCAACAATAGCGAGACCCTGTCTCAAAAAAGAAAAAGAGAGAAGAAAAGAAAAGAAAGAGAAAAGCATCCACTGCATCCTATAACCCATAATTTGGCCCTTGCCTACCCCTTCAACACCATCTCGCCCCTCCTTCTCTACACTCCAGCTACACTCTCCTTCCTTCAAACAATTCCCCTGAAGAGCTCTTATCTCTGCCTAGAATGCCCCTTTCACCACCACTAGTCCCACCCTCTCTGGTCTGGGCTCGAGTCAGTGTCCTGGCAGGAAAAGGATGACACACCCATGGGTGAGTTCCATGAGGGGACCATTTAGAAAGATATGAGCATGGTTAAAGGAAGCCAACTAGCTACAGGGAAACATTCTGAACTAGCAACAGCTGGAATCCTTTATCACCCCCTCATCTAAAGGAATAAGTGGACAGCTGGTTCCCAGAACCTAGAAAGAATAGCTGTGGCCTTCAGCAAAGAAAAGAAGCTAATCTATAGCCTGGCTGGGAAGCGGAGTAAATTGCCCGATTTCACTCTGCTCCCACCACCCAGTCTCCTGCTGATGCCTCTCCTGGGTCAAACCCAGCCTGAGGCCAGAGGGACAGGTTACTTGTTGATGCAGGCCACAGAGGCCGCCTCCTGGAGCACACAGCAGGGTCGAGAAAGATGGAGGGTGAATCTAAAAGGGCTAATGGAAAAAAATCCAGTGTCTTTTGTTTTAGATTATTTTCCCTAACAGCACTGAACTCTCTTTGTATCTATATTATTAAAAGTGGTTTAAAAATTATTACAGCCAGGTGCAGTGGCTCACACCTGTAATCCCAGCGCTTTGGGAGGTGGAGACAGGCAAATCGCTTGAACCCAGGAGTTCAAGACCAAACTGGGCAACATAGTGAGACCCTGACTCTATTTTGAAAAGAAAATAAATAAATAAAATAAATCATTATTGTTATTATTATTATTTTCTATTTTCTCCACTGGATTGTAATTTCCTCAAGGTCAGAGATGGAGTCTATCTGTGCTTACCATTGTTCCCCAGGAACTCTCCAGGAACTATCGTAGTACCTGACACACAGATGGGCTTCAGCCAATAGTCGAATTAATTAATGTATCTGAAAAAGGGATATTGTGCTTTAAATAGTCGAATTCTTAAGCCTTTAATAACTAGAATAGAAAAGTCATATCTTTCTACTTCCTTGCTAGCCAGGTTGTTTTCCTGTTTTTTCTTCTTTGTTCATCCAATAAAATGGGCTTCAACTGCAAAATCTCTGTGACCTTGCCTAAACTGAGCTAAAGTTCTAATAGTTTACTTTTATTGTGCCCAAAGTTTATCTTGCTTAGTTAACTTTTCCAGGTAATTTGTTGAGAGCTCATTTTATGGTATACATGTAGAAAGCTAACTTAATCAGGCTTCATGATAACCAGAAAGTCTAAACCACAACGCACAGCAGACATTCCAGTTTAAAACTCTTTGCCTTTGTGCTATATTAAAACATGTCTTGAAACAGGCATGATGCCATGCGATGAATAACATATGGTACATGACAGTCCCTATTTGTATGGAAAATATGTTAATGATATCCTATATAGGAAGTAAAAGTGGAACCAGATTTATTTTTCTATATAGGTTGATCTGGTCTCAGCATCTAAAAATACTGATTCTCAATGTCACAGTGGAAATGAGATGGAGGCTGAAGAGAGATGGCTGGTATGTGAGGTCACTTACAAAATAATCTATCAGATAAAAACAGGTGTATTATCGGGGAGGTCAGAGTCAAAGTAATGTTGAGGGCAAATAAAAGATGTTTAGAGAAGCCCCTGAGCCATAGCAAGGGAGTCCTTCCAGCCTAAGCTCTACTCCAGATCCAGAGAATCCATGCCTTCCTGTGAGAAACAGACTCTGTACCCGCCAGATCTTAATCCCTCCAGCTTTGTGGAATGTGCTTATTTTTTCTGACTAGAGCTCTATGAGACCCAATACCCCCTTTGCATAACAATAGTTTGTAATATCTCCTTTACTCTCCTGAAGTGGAATTCAGAGGCAATGCAATTTATGCAAAACACTTTAAAGCCAATATAATGATCTAACTATGTAAGGTATAAATAAAACACATTTATAGGCCTGGCGCAGTTGTTCACATCTGTAATCTGTGCCTTGCTAACGTTTTATTTTTTTGTAGAGGCAAGGTCTCATTATGCTGCCCAGGGTAGTCACAAACTCCTGGGCTCAAGCAATCCTCCCACCTTATCCTTTCAAAATGATGGGATTATAGTCTTGAGCCACTATATCCAGACCAGACCTTGATTTTATAATTCTGACATCCAGAATTATAAGAAAATGGCCGGGCGCGGTGGCTCAAGCTTGTAATCCCAGCACTTTGGGAGGCCGAGACGGGCGGATCACGAGGTCGGGAGATCGAGACCATCCTGGCTAACACGGTGAAACCCCGTCTCTACTAAAAAAAAATACAAAAAACTAGCCGGGCGAGGTGGCGGGCTCTTGTAGTCCCAGCTACTCCGGAGGCTGAGGCAGGAGAATGGCGTAAACCCGGGAGGCGGAGCTTGCAGTGAGCTGAGATCCGGCCACAGCACTCCAGCCTGGGCGTCAGAGCCAGACTCCGTCTCAAAAAAAAAAAGAAAGTGATCAGAATTATAAGAAAATAAATGTGTTGTATTACATCACTCTGCTTGTGGCCATTTGTTACAGTAGCTATAGGAAACTAACATGCATGGTAACTGATTATTTTCTAAGCCTGATTCTAAAACCTTCTCATAAATTTCATGAACTAATCAATAGGCTCCCATTAAAACTCTTTTATGCTAAAGTCAATCAGAGTTGGTTTCTAGTATGTCCAAAGAAGGACCCAGGCTGGTACAATCATAAGCCAGCCCTCTAAGGTTCACCAATAAGATAACAACATCATCAGCAACTTTGGTCTCTGTTCAGGAGTCAGACTCCCATGAGAGTGAAACTAATTTTCCAGATTAGAGCATGTGTCCACCTCTGTGGTCAGAGGGCAGCCCCACCAGAACCACACAAATTGGGGAAGGGGAAGTTTGCTCAAAATAATGAATCAAGTGTTTTTACCAAAGGAAGGAGGAAAATAACCCCAGCAAGTCAAAACCAACATATTTTTAATAATGTAATATTTCTAAGACATAAAAGTCATCTTCATATCCAAAAGTTGGATTGCCAAAATAAAAAACCAATAAGGAACTTCCAGCTAAATATGGCAGATTGGCCAGACACGGTGGCTCATGCCTGTAATTTCAGTACTTTGGGAGGCTAAGGTATGAGGATCTCTTGAGCCCACAAGTTCAAGACCAAGCCTGGGTAATATAGGGAGACCACATCTCTGTGAAAAAATAATTAATTCATTAAAATATATATGGCAGATAAATTCAATGTGTTTGTCTTCTCTTTTTTTCTGAAATTTCATCTAAAAATGGTATAAACCATAAGAGCAGGTAGGAAATGAATATCAGCAGACAAAAAAATCAAATATTTGAAAGCTAGGATACAAATGAAAGAATGGTAAATAACATTACTAAGCAAAAGAAGCTAAACACTGTTTTCAAAGCAGTGGATCCCAAGAAGCAGCCAAGCACTTTACCCTGCAGGCATTCAAAAAGGCTGAGGACTTAGAAGAATTTGAGAGCATCCTGTGCATAAAAAGCAGCATTTCATGCCTTATGACTACACATGGGTGGCTAGAGAATCTGATAAAATTCTATCGTACCAAAGTAAAATGTATTTGAGCAAATAAATTAGTAGACCCTACTTACCTCTGGAGAAAATTAATAAATTAGGTTATTAAAAATAGAAATAGATAACTAAAGATTATAAGATATTTGAGGAAAGCATCCTCAACAATAAATCCCAGAAGAAACAAAGACAGTATAGGGAACAAAACAAAACTTTACTAAAATTATAATTGAATCATTGGAGAGATCAAAAAACATTATATCCATAAAATAAGATGATTATTTTTAAAAAAGAAATAATCAGAAGAAGAATAATTTTATAGAAATTAAAAATATGACCATGGCCGGGCGCGGTGGCTCACGCCTGTAATCCCAGCACTTTGGGAGGCCAAGGCGGGCGGATCACAAGGTCAGGAGTTCGAGACCACAGTGAAACCCCGTCTCTACTAAAAATACAAAAAAATTAGCCGGGCGCAGTGGCGGGCGCCTGTAGTCCCAGCTACTTGGGAGGCTGAGGCAGGAGAATGGCAGGAACCCAGGAGGCGGAGCTTGCAGTGAGCCGAGATCGCGCCACTGCACTCCAGCCAGGGGAACAGAGCGAGACTCCGTCTCAAAAAAACAAACAAACAAAAAAACCAGCTGCTTTTGCACACATATTATGTCATCTGCTCCTTAGCGNAAAAAAAAAAAAAAAAAAAAAAAAATATGACCATGAAACAAACAAAAAAAGTCAATAAAATGATTAGAAGATAAAAGCAAAAAAAGCTAGAAAGTAAACTCAAAAGATAAAAAAGATAGACAATGAGAGAAAAAAATAAGATGCTTAAATAATCTTTCCAGAATGTGCAACATCTGACTCATAGGATTTTCAGGAAAAAAAAACAGAAAGAAGAATAAACGGATGGGAAGAAATCATCAAATAAATCCAAGAAGAAAATATCCCAGAGCTGAAATAATGCAATTTAGAATACAATTTCAGATTGGAAGGTCCCACTAAGTGCTCAGCCCAATGAATTAAAAAAGACTTACACCAAGTCACAGTATGGAATTTCAGGAAACTAATAATAAACTTGGAATTGCTAGAGGATTAGGGGTGGGAGGCAAGCACAATAAAAGAATGTGGAATCAGAATGGGCATCCAACTTGCCAGTAGCAACTGAGTTCAGAAGACAATGAAGCAATCCTTTCCCAATTCTGAGGGGAAGTTATTTCCATCCTAGAATTCTATTCATATCTTTAAGTAACAAACAACTGTGCAGGTAAACATACAGGGCATCCATGCGCTCTTGCTCACCCTACTGAAGGGTGAGTCCCAGCATAATTGTTATCAATGGAGTGACCTAACCAAAACAAACAAACAAAAAAAAATGGAAGATGGAAAACAGGGAATGTCCTGGGATGACAATCAAGACAACAACCACTCCAGACAGGAGCAGGAAGATAGAGACCACGAATAGATTATCTGAAATGCTGAATGTAGTATTAGTCAGCATCTGAAAATCTAATGAAACATTTGGTTGAATTGATAGAAAAATAATAAGATGCTGGCCGGGTATGGTGGCTCACATCTGTAATCCCAGCACTTTGGGAGGCCAAGGAGGGTGGGTCACCTGAGGTCAGGAGTTCAAGTCCAGCCTGGCCAACATGGTGAAACCCTATCTCTACTAAAAATACAAGAAATTAGCCGTGCATGGTGGTGGGCGCCTGTAATCCCAATTCTTCCAGAGGCTGAGGCAGGAGAATCACTTGAACCTGGGAGGTGGAAGTTGCAGTGAGCCAAGATTGAGACACTGCACTCCAGCCTGGGCAACAAGAGCAAAATTTTGACGAGAGAGAGAGAGAGGAAGGAAGGAAGGAAGGAAGGAAGGAAGGAAGGAAGGAAGGAAGGAAGGGAGGGAGGGAGGGAGGGAGGGAGGGAGGGAGGGAGGAAGGAAGGAAGGAAGGAAGGAAGGAAGGAAGGAAGAGAAAAGAGAAGAAAGAAAAATGGTAAGATGGAAAACTAGACAATTCTTAACTCAAAAGAAAACAAAAGGTTGTGACAGAACAGGAACATCGCCATCTTGGACAAGCCCCTCATTCTAAAGTCCACCTTAATAAAAAACTGCCTAAATCCAAAAGGCATCAGCCTAATGGCTTAGGCCAGCATGACCTCAAACCACAAATAACATCTCTAACCAGAAAGTTTCCAAACCCCTCCCTGACCAGAGACATGCTAGCCATGAGATAACCCCCCTCCAGTGGGGAAGATGCCAGCCTTGAGATAACCTCTGTCCGGGTGGAAAGATGTCTGCCCCAAGATAAACATCCCTCCTCCCAAAGACATTCCAACCCCACCATAAAACTTCTCCCTCATACAGAAACATTCCAAGCTTATGATAAACCCCCTCACCCTAAAACCAATATATACTCCTAGTCTGTAAGAGAAACCACTACTGACCCAAAAAAATATATATATATACACATTTATCTCATCATCGTCATTGTCGTCATCATCATCGTTGTCGTCGTCGTCATCATCATCATCATCATCATCATCATCATCATCATCGTCCAGAAGCCCCCCTCATATTTTATCTAAAGTAAACCTGTCTTAACTGCCAAGTCGCATTTTGTGTTTCTTTCCTCTTTAACTCTTACAGATGGTACAATGAAGGATAAGTAGTCAAAGTGCAATACTTGGGTTACCAATGACCAGCAGTGACATCATAATGTAAATACTCAATATTGAATTAACTAGAAATGAGGTTAGAATTATATTAGAATGATAGGAGAGGGAAATATATGTGTGTCAGGAGTTAATAGATAATATCTAAAATTTGTAAATGAAGACATAGCTGTACAATGATGGGCATTTTATATCAGGAAAAACTGCTGAAAATTTAAAAGCCCCTGGGAAGCACAGCTCAGGGGAGGGAGAAGGTACTGCTTTTTTTTTTTTTTTTTAATATAAGCTTTGTAGTACTATTTAATATTTTGTATAGCTTTGTACTAAACAAACTGATAACCCTCCCCCGAAAACGAACCAATGAGAGTAAGTCCAGAGATTATTCACATTTTAGCTTGTATAATGTGTTAACATCAATACTCCATTTAATGTGAAATATCTTCAAAGACCCAATATTTACTAAATTTATGAAGAGATCAATCATTGCTTCATATGCCCTGCCTCCCTCAGGGACCAATATTTGAATTTTCAAAGAATTATTCACAAAGGGAAAAACATTTTCTCCTATTTTCTGTGTGTGAAAAGTGAATATCCCAAAGCATGAAATATGAATTTAAAATATTTGTTTTCCAAATGTTCATTTCTTCTTTACATTTACTACACCACATCTCTTTGGCATTTAATAACCAAATCAAAAGCCTCTCTTTCTCTGCTCTGCCTTAGCCTGGTTCTCACTCAAACCCCTCTCAAATGGTGACCTCATTACATCATCCAGAGCCTTCTCTGCTTTGACTCTTCATTTGAGTAATTCCCACATTTCACCTTACAAATTACCAAATATTCAGTATCCTATAAACAACAGTATTATATACATTTTTGCTGACAACATATATATATAAAAAACAGTAAAGAAGTGTATAAATTCAGAACCTATTAATCCAGAGTAAACAAATTTAGTATGCATCTAATAAAACATACTTCTCTGGTAGACAGAACAGTCTGCCAGTGCTTACATGACTGTAAAAAACTCTCTTAGAATTGAATCAATCAAACATAGACTCAATATTTGTTTCTTTTACATGGGCACTTTTTTCCTCAAAATGTGTCTAACACATAAGTTCTGCCATCCTGAGGCTAATTTTACATACCAAAATGTTCTGATGAACTGTAAAAGGTAGATATTCATTAAAATCAGTATTTATTTTGAAGACTCACTTAAGCAAATTGTTGATTTTATGAAAGCAGTTGATGAGCAAAAAATGTTCTCCTTCCATGGTTCTTCACTCACAATTATGACTTGGCCAAAAACAAACACTGATAATTGTATGAATTTATAGCTGGAAACAAAATATGTGAGAACAGTAAGAAAAATTTCATCACCAAGAAACCCCAAGGGCAGGTTGCATGGTTATGTCATGAAATCAGTCAATCTAGACAATCTAGTTTATGGTTCAAGTCAAAATTCATATCCCTTCCCTATCAACCCAAATATTGAAGAAGAAAATGCACTAGAAAGCTATTTTATCTGAATTATTGGGATAATAGCGATAATTTTCACATAACTTTGCAAATGGAATTAATGTTCTGGTGTGAGCAAGATATTGATAACTTATTTGTCATATCAGATATATTAAATATATATAATGAATAAATAAAAGAAAAATTGTTTGTCTTACACAAATAATTAAGTTCCTTTCAGTTCTTTTTAAAAGTTTTTTTTTTTTTTTTTTGAGACGGAGTCTCCCTCCGTCGCCCAGGCTGGAGTGCAGTGGCGCGATCTCCACTCACTGCAAGCTCCGCCTCCCAGGTTCACGCCATTCTCCTGCCTCAGCCTCCCGTGTAGCTGGGACTACAGGCGTCCGCCACCGCGCCCGGCTAATTTTTTTTTGTATTTTTAGTAGAGACCGGGTTTCACTATGTTAGCCAGGATGGTCTCGATCTCCTGACCTCATGATCCGCTCGTCTCAGCCTCCCAAAGTGCTGGGATTACGGGCTTAAGTCACCGCGTCCGGCCCTTTAAAAGTATTTTTTTTCTGATTTTAGATTTACAGAAAATTCATTATATTCTTAATATAGGAATCAACAGATAATATAGTAGAATGCTATTTACAGGTGACAAATGGCAAATAAAATACAGATGACAGGCACAACATGTGATATAGTTACTATTTTCTGAATAAAAAAATCTGGACCAAGATAAGCTTTTCCATGGGAAAAATAAATAATTTGAAATCAGAACTATCTTAGAAAATCCAGAATGTGTCATTATTGAAAATACACATCATTATAAACACACAGAGAGCTATCATTCATTTAAAGAATACAAAGAGGTTCCATTTGATACTCACTTTACCATCTGGAATTCAACTGCACATTCTCAGCAAAAATATCTTTAAAAAAGAAATGGAAATATAAGTAGTACAGGCTATTGTGCTTCTGGTAAACTCAGTAAGCATGTGCCCTTGCCAATGGATACGATCAAACCTAAATCAGTCAATGGATGTTGACAACCTGTGGAAAGAATGTATGATTTTATTTGAATCGTATCCTTGACGATAGGAAAAAATGTAAGAAACTGCCCATGTCACCCTGCCATGAATGGTGATATCTTCTTTGCTGCCTATCAAATCAGTAGATAAGCAGACAAACTTAGGGTGTCCTGCTTGGATGACACCCTGATTAGTTCCACCAGTGCCTGGTTCCACTCACCGATCCTCCTCAAGCCAGCGGAAGACAACCAGCTCTTTTTCTCTGCTCCCTGGAGAAATTTTTTCATATGGACATCTTTTTTGAAATCAACTACATTAATCTAGAAAAAGCAGCATTTTGAAATCATAGGAGACTGGTACAAATAAGTTATTTAACTTCTGTGAGCTTCAGTTTCCGTAGAGTGGAAGAAATCTATTTACAGTATGTCTAAGGGGGTACTATACCTGACAGTACTACTATATTACAGTATGTCTATGGAGGTACTATATCTGACAGTACTATACATTATTAGACTCTGTGTTTATCACAATACATGTTATAGAATACACAATTTCAATATGTGTCCAATATTTATCTAACTTCAGAATTTAATTCATAACTGAACACTTAGAAGCATTGTTCTCTCTGCCAAACTGGACGTCTGGGTGCATGTAATTTGTTGAACAGCAGATAGACTTAATATGTCTTCGGCTATTATGTAGTGTATGGAGGGTGTCATAGAACAGGTTTTAGAGTTGAATTTAGGATCAAATTCAATCTCCACCATCACGTCCTAAATATAATAGAAAAAATAATACTTTTTCTATTTACCTTACAAGGATTTTTGTAGGAATGAAATTGGACAATATATGTTAAAATGCTTTGTGAATAATAGAATGCTATATAAATACAAATTGTTCACATTATTATCACAATTATTACTGTGAGTAATGGAATTATTATAAATAATACTTAATTTTATTATTCCTGACAGATGATTTAGGAAAAGAGGAAGAAATTATCTCATTTAAGAAAAACCAGGCTGGGCGCCTGTAATCCCAGCACTTTGGGAGGCCAAGGTGGGTGGAGCTCTTGTCGTCAGGAGTTCTAGACCACCTTGGCCAACATGGTGAAACCCCATCTCTACTAAAAATGCAAAAATTAGCTGGGCATGGTGATGCGTACCTATAGTCCCAGCTACCTGGGAGGCTGAGGCAGGATAATTGCTTGAACCGAGGAGGTGGATGTTGCAGTGAGGTGAGATCATTCCACTGCACCCTAGCATGGTTGACAGAGTGAGACTGTCTAAAAAAAAAAGAAAAAGAAAAAGAAAAAGAAAAACCAATTGTTGCATAGCCAGCTCTTTTTCATATGAGGAAAAGTTAGTAAGTAAATATTTACATAAAGCCAGAGAATTAAAATACAACTTCTAGTCTGCACACTACTACTGAAACTTCTTGGACAAATCTCCCTAATTTATTTAGCCTGGCTTTCTTATCTCTAAAGTAGTATCTACCTCATTAGATTACTATGAGGACAAACATGGGAAAACAATGGGAGATAGTCAAATCCTTTAGAAAGAAGTCTCTTGTATTCAGAGGAGTTACCTGTTCCTTCCTTCTTTAGATATGTGATTGTGGCCAATCATCTCACCTTGGTAATGCGTCTTATTTTATGAACAAGACTGCAGATATCATTATCAGAGATGTATAGATGTGGTAGAGTTAACCAAGGAAATCTTTAAGGAACATTGGAGAACCTCAGCTTCACTCTTTAATTACAGCATGGTTAACACACAGTACTGTTACGTTAAGAAGACTTCAAACCACAGCCAAGTAAAATCGAGAGACAAAAATGACCCATTGTTTGCAGAAAAGGAGAAACAGAATATTCGAGAAAATCAAAACAAGATCAGTCTGTCAGCAGAATATCACAAGGACTTCGAACTTCCTTTTCAGACCCAGGAAATCTTCTTTAAAAGAGAAACTTAGAAATGCATCGTTGGCAAGAATAAGAAAGAAGCAAAAGAAGAACCTTTTTTACATTATTAGCACATTATACCTAATCTAGAAACTATCTGTCTCTTACGCTATTTTTAAGTGCCACCTCAATGAAAAGAAGGTGAATTGTACTTCTCACTGTAAGTAATAATGTTCCCAGAATAACTTATCTTATTCTATTGTAGGCAGAAGTCTAGCAAACATCTTAAACCCTTACCAGCTCTGGGTTATGATAGGCACTCAGAAGCTGTTCTTTCATTGTACAGGAAAATCCCTATCTCGAAACTATACTTGAATATAAGCCAGGATCTGGGGCCTAGGGCCTGCGTTACTGGTTAGGGTTTTTATGCCAATTCCATCCTCTACCCAGAGAGTCTGTGCCAATATCAACATCCAGTTTCTTGACAGGAAATTGCTCTCTTCTCTTTTTTGAAATGAGATTTAATGAAAAACCAGAACACCTGTTGCCCTCTCCCAGTGAGAGTAAACTTTAATTAGTTAGGGTCTAATCAAGAGCAAAAACCACACAGTAATTTAAACAGTGATGTTTAATATAAAGAATTATTGAGTAAAGAATGATAGGAGAGTGACTCTAAAGATAGAATGAAAGCTCTAAACACTGCTGTAGGACCGAGGGAAAGTTCCAACAAAAGGACAAACTTGGAGGAAGGGATCAGAGCTCATTGAAGAAGGTGTGGTCACAATCTACTTGGTGGCAGAGGAGTTCCTAAGTTGCACAACCCAGAGATGGCTAAGAGTTACCAGGAAAGAAGTAACCCTTTGGGGCAGGTAAGTCAGAGCTGGTGGGCATGCTGGGTGTATGGGGGGGACTGGTACAGAGAGGGTCAGGGAGCCGCTGTAGGTGTGAGGCCTGGAACACGCAGTGTCTGTGTGAGGATATCTAGGGCCCAGGCGAGCTGAATTTGATGGGTGGGTGTGCAGAGTGAGTTGGGCTGCCACTGTGGGTGCTGGTGGGACTGAGAGCTGGGGAGGCCATCCGCAGCAATCAAGCGCACCCCTGCATATGACTTGGACCAGAGCAGCCTGAGCCAGTGGACAAAGGCTGGGTATCCAGTTCACTAGACAGCCAGCCCTATGGGGGACCCCAGCATGCCTATGCAAAGCAGCAATATAGGACAGGATGAAAGCCATGCTGTCTGGGTCTCCTAACCACACTCTTCCAGTCAAGAAAAGAGCTGAAGAAGGCATACAGCAAAAGCAATGCCCTGTAGGCACTTATACTGAGCCAGCAGTGAAGAAAACAACATGCTCTTCACGGGTCTGACCAACAAGCCATCAGGACCAGGGAGGAAGACATCTTTTTTCTTCAATGCCTCTCTCCAGCACCCTCTACTGATGAAACATTGTGCCGGTTATAGTAAAAGGAAAACTAAAGGGCCAAGATCTATTTTAATAGATGAGTCAGTGAAGGGAGCTGAGAGGCAATAAATTGATAACTGGCACATTCTCCCTCTGGGGAAAGCACTCCATACAATCAGACCTCCCCAGTTAGTTGCTCTCTCTCCTTTTCCCTAGAGTGTATCTTGTCCTCATGGACCACCTGCTTCCATCAACTTCCCAATGACTGATTTTTCTAACAGAGCCCTTCCAGCCATTTTCAGCTGGAAATCTTAGAAATATATTGCCTTTCTTGAAGGTGGCACAGATGTCAAAGAAGAGTCCTCTGGTGGCAGATAGAGTATTGCACAGCTCTTTTTTTTTTAAGGACGACAATACTCATTTTTAAAATTGTATCTACTTAAAAGCATTCAGAATGTCAACAGCTGCGACTTTTTTTTGCAATTACAGAGTAATATTCAGTTAACAGAGCAGTTGTTTCTTATAAGCTGCATCAGAGACAACTGAAGATGAAAAACTACCATCCCCATATATAACTAATTTGCACCTGGGAGAACCTGCTTTAAATTTCCATGCCAATTTACAGTCCCCATACTGTACCAGGCAAGGTACAGTTTCAGCCACATTTTCAATAGTGGCTACTGAAAATACGACGACAGGATTATCTAAAGACATGTTCAGTGGTGTGTTTACGACACAAAAAAAGACACTGTACAGTTTAAAAATAAATCTTACACAGCCTTACATTTCAATTTTTTTTCTTTGAAAGGAATGAATTGGGTACAAGGGGGTTAAATACTTAGACAAGAAAAAATACTGCACTAAAACCAACTTATTCAGCAGCATCATCTTCATCTTTATCCTCATCCTTATCCTCTTCATCTTCTTCCTCTTCCCTCTTTATTTTTATTTATTTGTTTGTTTATTTATTTATTTATTTATTTATTGAGACAGAGTCTTTCTCTGTCACCCAGGCTAGAGTGCAATGGTGCAATCTTGGCTCACTGCAACCTCTGCTCGCTGGGTTCAAGTGATTCTCCTGCCTCATCTTCCTGAATAGCTGGGATTACAGGAATGCACGACCACGCCCAGCTGATTTTTGCATTTTTTTAGCAGAGACGGGGTTTTGCCATGTTGGCCAGGCTGGTCTCAAACTCCTGACCTCATTTGGGAGGCCTGATTTTCCTGCCTCGGACTCCCAAAGTGCTGGGATTACAGGCGTGAGCCACTGCACCCGGCCCTCTTCCTTCTTTTTCTTGCTTTTTTTCAGTCTTGATGACTCCCTTTTTTGATGCCTCAGGCTTTCCTTTAGCCGATATGCAGCAATATCCTTTCCGTATTTTTCCTTCAACTTCACAGTCTTCTTTTCATAAGGCTGCTTGTCATCTGCAGCAGTGTCATTCCACATCTCTTCCAGTTTCTTCACAACATCACCAATGGACAGGCCAAGATGTTCTCCTTTGATTTTTGGGCGATACTCCGAACAGAACAGAAAAAAGTCCAAAGGAGGCCTCTTGGGTGCATTGGGATCCTTGAACTTCTTTTTTGTCGTCCCTTTAGGAGGGATATAGGTTTTCATTTCTCTTTCATAGGGGGCCTTGTCTGCCTGTGCCATGTCTTCAATTTTTTTTTCTCTTTAGCAGACGTGGTCTTCCACCTCTCTGAGCACTTCTTAAAAACTCTGACCTGTAATCCCAGCACTTTGGGAGGCCGAGACGGGTGGATCATGAGGTCAGGAGATCGAGACCATCCTGGCTAACCCAGTGAAACCCCGTCTCTACTAAAAAATACAAAAAACTAGCCGGGCGAGGTGGTGAGCGCCTGTAGTCCCAGCTACTCGGGAGGCTGAGGCAGGAGAATGGCGTAAACCCAGGAGGCGGAGCTTGCAGTGAGCTGAGATCCGGCCACTGCACTCCAGCCTGGGCGACAGAGCGAGACTCCGCCTCAAAAAAATAAATAAATAAATAAATAAATAAAAAACTCTGAGAAGTTGACTGAAGCATCTGCCTGCGGCTTCTAATGCTCCTCCCGACAAGTTTGCACAAAAAATGCATATGATGACATTTTGCCCCTCGCCTTCTTAGGATCTCCTTTGCCCATTTTTAGTTATTTTTCCTCAGTGAGGCACAGAGTCGCCCGGTGCCTGTCTGGTTCTCACTTGCCCAGTGCTAGCTCTATGGAGTGTAATGTACTGAAATGGCTGTGAGAGCCATTGCACAATTCTTTAAAGGAATTTGTGACCAAGAACGGTGGTTCACACCTGTAATCCCAACAGCATGGGAGGCCGAGGCAGGAGGATAGCTTGACATTAGGAGTTCTGGAACAGCCTAGGTAAAATAGCAAGACCTCATATCAACAAAAAAAGAAAAAAATTTAATTAGTTGGGCGCATGCCTGTAGTCTCAGCTACTCAGAAGGCTGAGGCAGAAGGATTGCTTGAGCCCAGGAGTTCAAGGCTGCAGTGAGCCGTGGTGGTGCTACTGCACTCCAGCATGGATGACAGAAAAAGACACTGCCTCAAAAATAAATAAATAAATAAAAATTTTAAAAGACAAAGGAATTTGATAAGTGCAATCAGAAATTGAACTAGAGACTATAAAGACAACTTTTACAGGGATGCAACTGTTTTACACAGCACTGGAGTGGTGTATACATGACTATGCATTTTTTGAAACGCATATAACCACAGTAGAAAGAATGAACTTTAACATATGCGAGTTCAAAATTTTTTTTCTTCAGTTAGTTTCTTTTTTTTTTTTTTGTTTTCAGGAATGGGGTTTCACTCTGTGACCCAAGCTGGAATGCACCAGAGATCATGCTAACTGCAGTCTCGAACTCCTGGGCTCAAGAGATCATCCCACCTCAGCCTCCCAAGTAACTGGGACTACAGGCACGTGCCACCACATCTGCTAATTTTTTAATGACTTCTAGAGATGGGAGTCTCCCTATGTGTGCTCAGATTGATCTCAAACTCCTGGCCTCACATGATCCGCCCACCTCAGCCTCCCAAGTAGCTGAGATTACAGGCAAGAGCCACAGCACCTGACCACAGCACCTGGAAGACTTTGCAACTTTAAAGGAAACAATATACAGCAGGTCCTCAAATAATGTTTCATTAAACATCATTTTTTAGACCGTTGATGAAAAATAAAATGGTTTCTACTGTTGCATCATGAGGTCCTAATGAAAAAAACAAAAAAATTGGATTATTTATATGTCATTTTGCTTAAAGTTGCAGTTTCTAAGAACCTACTGACGGTAAGTAAGGACTTACTGTACATAGAAATACATTCATTTATTTCCTAACTCTGTCCACTGAGAAGGCCTAGAAGCAGTGTCCGTCCAGTAGCAATGAGCACACTTGTGCCCAGATTTGGGTTTCTAAAAACCACTCTCCAATGAAAGAAACCAGGGCTCCTTGGAAAATAGATGATTCCAGGGCTGGACAAGGGAAAAATACAAGACAAGCTTGGCAAAAAGTAAGTATAGTGCCAGGAAGAAAGGAAGTGCTCAGAAAACAAGAGGGATGTGGAGCCAATCTGAAAGAGCTCCCAATGGCCAAAGCTGGAAAAGTGTGAGCAAGCTTGTTATTCTGAGATGAGGAGATACTCTTTTAAAAAAATTACTGGTTGAAAGAATAGAAAGTATTCATAGTTGTTTGGGGGGAGTAAGAAGCAGCAGAGGGGCAAGGACTGCTGTTTTTTGTCAAAGGCCTTGGAAAATGATTTGAGACTTGCAACCATGCCCATGCTTGCACAGCTTTCAAAGGAAAAAAGAAACCCTACATTAAAGAGTGAGCAAACACAAAAAGAATATAAAGTTAAGGCCGGGCGCGGTGGCTCATGCCTGTAATCCCAGCACTTTGGAAGGCCGAGGCGGGCGGATCACAAGGTCAGGAGATCGAGACCACGGTGAAACCCCGTCTCTACTAAAAAAATACAAAAATTAGCCGGCCGTGGTGGCGGGCGCCTGTAGTCCCAGCTACTGAGGAGGCTGAGGCAGGAGAATGGCATGAACCCGGGAGGCGGAGCTTGCAGTGAGCCGAGATCGCGCCACTGCACTCCAGCCTGGGCGACAGAGCAAGACTCCGTCTCAATTAAAAAAAAAAAAAAAAAAAAAAAAGAATATAAAGTTAAAAGGGAGGATTTTGACAAGGGAGGGTTTTGTTTGTTTGTTTTGGTTTATCTTGTTTTATTAAAATGGGAAACAGCTATTTACATGTGGATAGGAAGCCAATAGAGAGAGAAAGGATAAAATCACAGGGAAGAAAAAGACACAATTGATAGGGGCAAGTGTCTGAGGAAGTGAGGCAGTCTTATAATATGGTTGAAGGATTCACAAAAGATTAGGGGCAGCACTAGTCAGTTCATTATTCTTTTCTTTTTCTTTCTTTTTTTTTTTTTTTGAGATGTGGGTGTCACTGTGTCACCCAGGCTGGAGTACAGTGACATGATCTTGGCTCACTGGAGTCTCCGCCTCCCGGGTTCAAGCGATTCTCCTGCCTCACCCTCCCAAGTAGCTGGAATTACAGGCATGCACCACCATGCCTGGCTAATTTTTGTATTTTTAGAAGAAACAGGGTTTCACCATGTTTCCCAGGCTGGTCTCGAACTCCTGGCCTCAAGTGATCTGCCCACCTCAGCCTCCCAAAGTGCTGGAATTACAGGTGTGAGCCACTGCACCTGGCCCCAGTTCATTATTTCTTACTTATCCCAGAACAGAGACTGACACATGGCAAATTCTCAGAAAATCTCTGTCCTTGTCCCTGCTGTTCCTTCCTGCTGAGCCCTGAGGTGTACCTACCCTTGCCTGGGTATGAGGTGCTCTCTCATAAACCCTAAAAATGCACTCCCTGGGAATTTCAGAGCCACGTCTGTCACTTCCTTTTTTCAGTGTCTAAATTATCTAAAAGATTTGGAAACAATTCTGCATATTTAGGCACTGAAGACCTCTTTTAAAATGCCACATATGTGAATGCATTTAACGCTACTGAACTATACACTTAAAAAATGGTTGTAGGGACCAGGCGCGGTGGCTCATACCTGTAATCCCAGCACGTTGAGAGGCCGAGACGGGCGGATCACGAGGTCAGGAGATCCAGACCATCCTGGTTAACACGGTGAAACCCCGTCTCTACTAAAAATACAAAAAAATTAGCCAGGTGTGGTGGCAGGCGCCTGTAGTCCCAGTTACTCGGGAGGCTGAGGCAGGAGAATGGCGTGTACCAGGGAGGCGGAGCTTGCAGTGAGCCAAGATTGCGCCACTGCACTCCAGCCTGGGCAACAGAGCAAGACTCCGTCTCAGGAGAAAAAAAAAAAATGGTTGCAGGGCATGGTGGCATGTGCCTGTAATCCCAGCTACTCTGGAGGCTGAGGTGGGAGGATCCCTTGAGCCCAGTAGTTCAAGGCTAGAGTGAGCTATGTGTGATACTGCGCTCCAGCAGGGTGACAGAGCAAGACTCTTGTCTCTAAAAAAATTAACTAATAACTTGATTTAATTTTTTAAAAGTGGCTGTAATGGTAAATTTGCTATGCAGCTGTTAACACATGGTTAATTTTTTTCTTTTTCTTGAGACAAAAGTCACTCCATCACTCAGGCCGGAATGCAATGGCACAATCACACTCACTGTGGCCTCGGCCTCCCATGTTCAAGCAATTCTTCCACCTCAGCTTCCTGAGTAACTGGGGCCATAGGCATGTGCCGCCACACTTAGCTAACTTCTCTTTTTTTGTTTGTTTTTAGTAAAGACAAGATCTTCCTGTGTTGCCCAGACTCTCTTGAATTCCTGACCTCAAGGGATCCTCCTGCATCAGCCTCCCAAAGTGCTGGGATTACAGACATGAGCTACTGCGCCTGGCCTACAAAAACTTCTGTAAGCAAAATATTAAATTAGGAAAAATCATCTCTAAATGAATAATACTACATTTATTAGATTCTAATGACTTTAATAATAGAGTGAAGCCCAAGGTTAGAATGCTTAGTGAGACTTGGAAGATCAACTTGACCTTCACATGCAACCATGGAGCCAGACTTGGTTGGGGGAAGGAACTCACTTCCCAGATCACAGGGTCAATTCTATCTCCCTACCCATTGATGAGTTTTCTTCCAGAACCATGACTCAACTCTTCGGGAGAGAATTTCTTATCATGGTATGGTAGCTGGGATCTTTTGTCTAAGTAGAAAGTTCATGATATATTTAATGTATTAAAACCTTTTTTAAAAATCCATTTCACACTTTAAAAAATTATTCTCAACTTCAGAAATAATTTTAAAAGAACTAGTACTGACAAAGACTACTTTTAATTATAGTAATAAGCAAGGAACTAATAGGGGGTATTCAGTCAAAAAGGAAGAATATGCTTCCATTTGGCCTCACCTCCACATTTCATTCCTAACTTAGCCCAAACCATATTCTAATACAATACAATCAATGTATTCATGGCAAGGTGATAATTAGTATGTAGTCCTAGTAAAATGGGTCTGATGATATTTTCTGATTTGCACCTTCTTTGGTGGGGAATATTGCATTCAATAACTGTATGGCAAATAAAATGACTCGACGGGCCCACGCAGCAGAAATAAGTATTTTCAATAGCAAGTTGCCTTTATATGGGCATATTTCTACATTCTAAAATAATGTCTCCATTATCTTGGTTAGAGTTCAACTCTTTTAAATTTATAAGAAATATGCTGTGCATGAGTGTGTGGTGATGATTCACAGATTTGAAATAACACCTACTCTCCTGCGGTTCTGGCACAAAATGTGTCAGTGAAGCCTGCAATTAGGAAAATTATCTTGGCCTGTCTTGCCACAAGATGGTGACGTCAATATATACATCCAGAGCAGAAATGTGTCCCAAAAATGGGTTTGGAAAACAGTTATCCAGCCTTGCTTGGTGCCTTAGTTCCTTTGTGCCTTTGCAATGTCATCTAAATCTTTGTCACTGATGATGACACGAGTAATATCTAATGAAAACTGCAATATAGTTTATGTGAGTCTTCACAACAGTCCTATGAGGTAGAAACTACCAGGGTTCCTATTTTACTGATAAAAAGAGGTTAAATAAGTTGCCCAAGATTATACAGCCAGGTAATGGTAGAACTCGGATTTGAACTCAGCTCTCTCAGACTCAGATGTTCACTCTTTTGACTTGGATTGGCTATATAATTTGAAGGGTCCAGTGCGAAATGAAAGTATGTTGCCCCCTTATTCAAAACTTATTAATAATTTCAAGACGGCAATAGCAAGGCATTGAACCAATGGGTGCAAGCCCTTCTAACCCCAGGGCCCTGTGTGATTGGAGAGGTCATACACCTCTGAAGCTGGCCCTGCTCTTGGCCATATCACTTTCCTCCACTGTGGCCTCATCCCCATGCCTCAGCCTAATTCAACAAATATTTTGACCAGACCATACCTCCACTGAAAGAGGTCTTACGTTGATCCATGGGAGATACAGATCCAGCCTGGAGACAAACAACATGTATTTCTCAAGCAATTTTTTTTTATTTCTTCTTTTTTGCTTTCATTACTTTTCTTTTCTTTTTTTTTTTTTTTTTTTTTTTTTGAGACTGTTTTGCTCTGTCACCAGGCTGGAGTGCAATGGCACAATCTCAGTTCACT